>NW_004949116.1:1545478-1547817 GCF_000317375.1 Microtus ochrogaster
CGGAGGGGGCGGCGGGGCGGCGACAGCCACCCCTCCCCCGCGCCGTCAGCCCCGTCAGGCCCACGCCGCGGCGAAGTTTTGACAGCTGCTCCAGTTGTTGTGGTGGGTTCCGGGGTGGCGCGAGCACCGGCCCCTCAGTCGCGCGCTGGCGATCGCTCCCTCACACACCGCTCGCTCGCTCGCTGGCGTCGCTGCCTACGGCTAGTTCCCTCACGCTCGGTCCTCGCGCGCGAGCGAGCGCTGCCTCGCACGGCCAGCTCTCGCCGTTGCCCGTGCTCGCTGGCTATCGCTCCCTCACACTCGGGATCTCCCCCTCGCGCTAGCTTTCGCTTCCATCAAGCCTGGCTCCCTCACGATGGGTTCCCTCTCACTCGCTAACGCTTTCCCTCCCCGGGGCAGTGGAGGAGGAAGTTTGGCGGCTGTGCGTTCACCACACAAACAACGCACGCACACGGCAGGGGCGGTCGCGCGAGGCCCGCGCCCGGGTCCCTCGGGGCGACCCGCACCACAGACCTCTCAAACTCGCCGCCGGCTCGCCCACACACAGGCGCCTCCCGCCCCCGCCCCCCGCGCGCCGCTGCCACTCACAGGACTTGCTCCACGCATGCGCCGCGCGCTGCCGGGCCGCCGCCGCTGACCTCACCGCCCCTCCCCCGCCCGCTCTGACGCGGCGGCGGCTGCACCTCAGGCTGCGGCGGGCGCTAAGCTGCGGACCGGGTATCCGGGATCGGGGTCGGGCCTGGCCGGGGTGGGGAGCGAGCGGTGTAAACACTCCGAAGCGTGCACCCGCGTGCGGGGCGCGCACGTGCGTCCGCGACCTCCCCCCCTCCCGCGGGCGTGGGCCGCCCCGGGCCTCGCGGAGTCCCACGTAGGCTTCCCCGGTGCGGCGCGGCCATAGCAGCGCGGCGTCGACTCTCACTCCAGCTGTAGTTCGACGTCATGTTTTAAACACTGTGAGCCCGGGAGGCTGCTTGACAAAAAGCCAAGCGGGCAGGTTGAGAGGAATAAAAGCTGTCTACACGGACAGAAATTCATCGGCGTGTCCGTTGCGTGTGCTAAAGAGAGAAAAAGGGAATACTGCTAAGCTGACTCCCATAAAACACACACACACATATATACTCTCACACAAATGATTCCTTTAAAAATGGACCAGAATTCGCCTAAACCGTGCCGGGTGTGGAAACCTCTAGGACGCCGGGCTACTCAGCGCTTCCTTCCTACTATCGGTTGGCGTGTGGGAGTGGGAAATAGTGTAGCTGGGGAAACAGATCTGTGGAGCTTTGTGGAAGGCTGAGTCCTCCCTGCTTGGAGCCCGGAATCCCAACGCTCTGGGCGATCACTTCTTTCCATCCTCGACAACAGTTTCAATGGCAGGCGAAAAGAATGCACTTGTTTCCAGAGATCCGGGTCACCTTTCCAGCCACCCCCCAGCCATGCTATTAACACTGAACTGGGCTTCCCATCTGAATCAAACTTTGGTGGTCCAGAGGATATTCCAGCGGAAAGCAAGGTTTTTTGGTTTTGGTTTTTGTTGTTGTTTGCAATGGCTGAAGTAAGAAATTGACTCGCTTGAATTCCTTCAGGGTTTAATCTCTGCAGGCCTTTTCAGCTTTTTATATGTACAGCCAAAGGAAGCCTGGAGAAGGGAAGAAGGCTGTCAGGATAAAGGTAAGTCACAAATTAAAAGGAGAGGAATAAAATGTACTGTGACATTTAATTATTAAATAAAAATATAAAAGACTCCTCTTTTCATTTCCTTCTACACATTTCGCTTTAAATAAATGCTTCTTGGAAACTGGGGTTTCTAGACTATTGCCTTTTTAAATTTATTTATTGTTGTGGCAATATATATTGAACCCAGGCCTTTCCACATGCTGAGCAAGCACTCCACCGTGATATCCCCAAACCCAAATATTTTTAAAGATTTATTTATATGTATGTATGTGTAAGTTTGTGTGCACCATGTATATCCAGATACCGCAGAGGCCAGAGGGTACCCAATACCCTAGAACTGGAGTTACAGGCACTTGTGAGCTGCCATGTGAAAAGCAGAAACCAGCTCCAATCTTCTACAAGAACAAGTGCTCTTAACTGCTGAGCCACGTCTCCAGTTCCTGGACCTAGCTTTTAAATATAAACTTTTTAAATAAAGCTGTTTACTTTTGATATTAGAATAAGAATAGTATTCATTGGGCCGAGTAGTGGTGACACACCTTTAATCCCTGCATGTGGGAGGCAGAAGCAGGCGGATCTTTGTGAGTATGAGGCCAATCTGGTCTACAGATCTAGTTCCAGGACAGCCAGTGTTACACAGAGAAACGCTGTGAAAGAAAGAAAGA
>NW_004949116.1:1548557-1551185 GCF_000317375.1 Microtus ochrogaster
AAAAAAAAAAAAAGTAATAATAATAGAAATTTAAAGTAGGAGTAAGGTAATTCACAAATTAAAGCAAAAGAACAAGTTGATAATAGAACTTAAAATAATTTTAAAAAATTGCAAAGTTCAAAAATAAATAGGCTTGATGGTATAAACCTATAACCCAGTACTTGGGAGGAGGAAGCAGGAAGATCAGTATCAAGGACATCTGGATGGCTCGGAGATGGATCCTGTACTGCTCTTGCAGAGGTTTGCAGTCCCATTCCCAGCACCCAGATACGGCAGCTCACAACTGCCCATAACTCCAGTTCTGAAGGAAGCCAACACTTTTGGCTTCTGTGGCACCTGCATTCATGTGCACACAACACATGCACACATACAAATCTTTAAAAAGTAAGAGGGTGGATAGTTGGTTTAATGGTTAAAAGCATTTCTGCTCTCCCAGAGGACCCAGGTTTAATCCAGCACCCATATAGAGGCTCAAAATTGTCTATAACTTCAGTTCCAGGAGGCCTCCATGGACAGTAGGCACACACGTGATACACAGACATACATTCAGCAAAGCATACATATGAATTTTTTATGAAATAGATTTTAAAATACAGGATACAGAATTATAACTTTGTTTATTTTTGCTGTCCTTGAATAGACATGTCTCAATGGTGTCATTAACAATAGTAACAGCATCATCCTCAGAAACATGGATGCTTTGCACAATTGAACATAGTTCTTATTGTTAAAACACATGAAATTTTCTATGTTGTTTCTGGTATGCAATTTCTATTTTTACATGCGTTGCAAAAAATTTACTTTGGGGAAAAGAGAAAACTAGGTATTTTTTTTTCAAATATTAGTCCCCATATTGAGACTTGAATTTCTCCTCTTTTATGAGTATCACAAGCACAAAACTATAGAACAACATGGTTTTCTGTTTTATTTTGCTTTGAGACACAGTCTTGCCATATAGCCCATGTAGAGTTCAAGAACTCCATGTCTCTCTGGTGGTCTTGAGTTCCTGATTACCTAGCAGAATATAAATCACTACTATCAGAGAATTACAAGGAAACAGAACAGGCCTGGAGCAGAATATTGTAGAGTATGTAGAACAGACTAGAGATCTGGGTAGGAACACTAAGAGTAAAAGATGATGAAGATGAGGTGCTGACTTTAAATCTTTGTTCCTGTAGCTAAGTTTAAGCATACAGGAAATCAGGGTCTGTTTTGCTGTTGGGGGTTGTTTATTTGTTTTTAAGACAGTATATCAATACATAGCCCTAGATGGCCTATACCTCCTATGTAGACTAGGCCTAGCTCAAACTCGCAGAGATCCTACCTTGCACATCATCAGGGTCTATCTTAAGAGGACCAATAGCAGATTTATTAGCATAAAGTTGCCATGGGCAAACAGATGATGATAAAGGATGCTGATAAAGGTGCTATGGTTTGAAATGAGATGTCTCCCCAAAACTCATGTACTCATTGTATTGCTCTTCAATACAATGTTCAGAGGTTAAGTGATGTGGGAAGTCCTATATATGTGTTGCTTTTATTGGTTAATGAATAAAGAAGTTTCTTGGGCCTATGACAGGGCAGACTAGAGCTAGAGGGGGCAACTAACTGAATACTGGAAGAAAGTAGGTGGAGTCAAGGAGATGCCATGTAGCCATCTAAGGAGACAGACGCCTTGGAACTTTACCAGTAAACCATGAGCCTCATGGTAAAATATAAAATAATGAAAATGGGTCAATTTAAGATATAAGATCTAGCTAGCTAGCAATACGCTTAAGTGATTGGTCAAGCAGTGTCGTAATTAATATAGTTTCTGTGTGATTATTTTGGGCCTGGGTGGCTGGGAAGCAAACAAGCAGTCTCTGCCTACAGTAAAGGCTTTGGGAAAGTGACTGAACCAGTGCTTTGGTGGGCTCATTCTTGGATGGCATTATTGGGAGTGATGAACCTAGTATGGGGTATTGGCTGGAGTAAGTCACTGGGGGTGCCCTTGAAATGATATTTTGACCCTCTACTCCTCTCTTTGTCCCACCTGTCCTGTGTATCTTCATCCTTATCACAGGCCCACAGCAAGGAAGCCAGCCAGCCATGAACTGACACTTCCAAAATGAGAGCCTAAATAAATCCACCTCCCTTAAAGTGTTTCCAAATATTTTTTTAATGTGACAAAAAGTGACTGACTCAGAAATATCTGAGGAATTTACTCAGTACAATAAAAGTTTTCCATACCAGTCATGCAAATTATACCTTTCTGTGACCAGAACGGCAAAAATCCAGACAATAGCTGTTTTCTCAAAGTGAACCACCAGAAAGACAAGAAGGAAGCTGGGGGTAGTGGCACCCATCCAACTTTTCTGAATAATTAGGCCAGATATGGCAATGCATGCCTCCAGTCACAGCACTCACAAGGCAGAGACAGGCAGATCTCTGTGAAGTTGAGGTCAGTTGGGGTTACATAATAAAACTGTCTAAAAAAAAAAGAATGTAGAATAAGGACCATTTTTTAAATATAACAGGTATGAAATAACTATAGTAACCACCTCTAAAGAACTTCATTACAAAGGTCCTTTCATTTCTATTCCATGGTTTTTTTTTTGTTTTTTTTTTGTTTGTTTTTTTTTTTTTTTT
>NW_004949116.1:1552640-1554441 GCF_000317375.1 Microtus ochrogaster
CTTGCAGAGCAATGGGATTTGATCCAGCATCCATATGGCGACTCTCAATTGTGTCTAGATCTATGAGACCTGACACCCTCTTTTAGCCTCTGAGGGCACTAAGCACATATGTAGTGCTCAGACAAGCAGATAGTCAAATACTTATCGCATAAAATTTAAAAATTAATAACCCTTTTGTGTGTGTGAGAAAGACTGTCTCATCATACAGCTGTGTTTGTTCTAGAACTTGCTATGTAGACCAGGCTGGCCAAGAACTCAGAAATCTGCCTGCTTTTGCTTCCCATAGCTGGAATTCAAGGTGTGTACCACCACGTGATGAACTACCCTGCCTCCATTTTAGGTTTAAAAGCCATCTTACAGCAAAGACAAATTATGTTCATTGTTGTGTATGATTAAATCTCTGTTTCTCAAGGATTGGACTATGCCCAACCTGTAACCTTAACTACAAATGGTTCTGAACTGCCTGTTCCAGGAAACAACAACCATGTCTTTGTTCCAAAAAGTTATTATAACCATCTTGCAATCCTACCTTTGTTTCAAAAGGTTATTATGACTACCTGTTGTTATGACTACCTTGTTAGGACCACCCTGCAATAGTGTCTTAGTTTTAGGAGGTCATTCTGCCTAACTTGTGACGCTTATGTTCTGTTCTGATAACCCAGCCTATTGTGCCAGCCAAGTCCCTCATTTAGAAATGCCCTACCCCTAAGCTATAAAAACCCTGTCTTCCTCATGTCCAATGCTGACCTCTTGAACTCCACCTTAGGGGAAGGCAGCCTATGTACATGAATAAAAAAGCTTGCTTTAAGCCTGGCAGTAGTGGCACACAGAGTTAATTCCACCACTGGAGAAGCAGAGGCAGGTGGATATCTATGAGTTCAAGGTCGTCCTGGTGTACAGAGTGACAGAACAACCAGAGCTATTACACAGAGAAAACCTGTCTTGAGAAAACAAAAATACATCCATGGTATATAAAACCATACTTTTAATGTGTCTATGGGATTTGGTGGAGGGGTGTTAGACATCATCATCAGAAGGTAACCTGGAAACACTGCCAGCAAGTGCCCTTCAGTAGTCCTCTGAGAACAAAGGAAGACTGTGAGTATTCTAGAAAAGGTCTCATTTTTTCCTCTTCCCTCTCCCTCTCACATATGTGTTCCTAGGTCTGTCTCCTTTTCAAACTCAGAAGACTGCTGTGTTAGAGGTATCAGGTGCCACAACAAAGTACCACAATCTGAGCAGTTTAAGACACTACTAATACTAATATGTCTTCCTCATCATCCTGGAGGCCAGAGGCCAACAGTAAATGTTGAAAAAGATGCTTCCTTCTAGGAGGTTATGAAGAAAAGCCTCCACCCTTTCTCCAATCTCTGCCTCCATCATCACATGGCCTTTCCTGGGGCATCGCTCTGTCTTCAGCTTCTCTTTTCCCTGTATCTGTGTTTTCTTTTCTCATAGGAAACCACGCCTGTTAGACTGAAGACCTTCAGCGATCTAGCATGTCTTCATCTTAGTGAATAGCAAAGCATGTTATTTCCAAAAGAAAGAGGGGTCACATTCATAGGACATGACATTTGGAGCCATACTAGTCACCCCATTGTAACCAACAAGCAGCGCGGTTTGTACCAGATCAAAAACCTTATTGTTAGGAGGGCTAAGGGTATCAAAGTCCTGAGTTCAGACCCTGCATTGACCCTTTACATATCTTTGCATACAATGTATATAGTTAGAAATGTATCAAGCTAGCTGGGCGGTGGTGGCGCACGCCTTTAATCCCAGCACTCGGGAGGCAGAGGCAGGC
>NW_004949116.1:1555092-1555734 GCF_000317375.1 Microtus ochrogaster
CATGCTTAATCTCGTATGAAAAAAAAAAAAGAATAAGAGCAGAGTGAACTGATCTTGGTATTTATTTAAGATTGAATTTATTATTTTGATAGGTATGAGTGTTTTGCCTGCATATATGCGTGTGCACTGTGTGGAGGTCAGAAGAGGGCATAAAATCCCTTGGAATGGTTGTGAGTGAGCTGCCATGTGGGTGCCCAGAAATGAACCCAGGTCTTCTGGAAGAGCAAGCAGTCAGTGTTCTTAACCACTGAACCAACTAAACAGCCTCCTGTCTTATTTTCGGTTGATTTTGGTTGCATGATCCCCTATGGGGGTCATAATCCACAGTTTAAGAAGCTGGGGTTTGGCTAGGTGGTGGTGGCGCACACCTTTAATCCCAGTACTTGAGAGGTAGAGGCAGGTGGTTCTCTGTGAGCTGGGAGTCTGAGGACAGTGGGATGGCCCAGTGGGTAAAGGGACTTGCAACCAAACCTGGTGACGTGTGAACAAGTCATCATTGTCTCAGTGAGTCATGTTCTGAGAGCTGTGAACCTGTGTCACAAACTTTCAGAAGCCATTCCTACTGCACGTGCTGGCTTTGGGGGGGCCTGGGCGGTTTGGATGCTCAACTTACTAAACCTGGATGGAGGTGGGCGGTCCTTG
>NW_004949116.1:1555834-1556447 GCF_000317375.1 Microtus ochrogaster
AGAAGCCTGTTGCTAGCAAGCAGACTCTCCCAAAACATGATACCACATACCTGCAATTTCAGCTCTCATGAGGTGTTTTGATTTCTAGGCCAGCCTGGGCTACCCAGTGAGCATAAGGCCAGCCTGGGTCACACAGGAAGTATGAAGACAGACTAGGAATACAGAACATGTGTTTATTAAAAAAGTAAAGACAAGCCAGGCCTGCCTGGGTGGTGCACACCTTTAATCCCACAGTAAAGGAGACAGAAGTCAGGGGATCTAGGTGAATTTGAGGATCAGAAGCTGGGCACACTTGCGCACACCTATAATCTAGCATTTTGGAGCTGGGGGCAAGAGATTAGAAGTACAAGGCTATCCTTAACTACCTAACAAGTTGGAGGCCTGTGCTGTATTAGACTCTGTCAAAATTTAGACAAAAAGAGAAGAAAGAAGGAGAAAAAAGTTTTATATTATAGGTTTTGCCTACACATATGTCTGGGCATGGGATCCCCTGGAACTGGAATTAGAGACAGTTGTGAGCAGTCATGTGGTTGCTGGGAACTCAACCAGTCCTCTGCAAGAGCAGCAAGTATCATTAACTTCTGAACCATCTGTCCAGCCCCAGGTAGGTTTG
>NW_004949116.1:1556632-1558979 GCF_000317375.1 Microtus ochrogaster
TTAGAGACGGGATATCAAAATAGTTGTTCATGGGCCAATAAGATGGTTCAGTGAATAAGGATGCTTGCCTTCAGCTGATGACCTATTTAAAAAGCTGTCATACAGCCGGGCGGTGGTGGTGTATGCCTTTAATCCCAGCACTCGGGAGGCAGAGACAGGTGGATCTTTGTGAGTTCAAATCCAGGCTAGTCTACAAGAGCTAGTTCCAGGGCAGGCTCCAAAGCTACAGAGAAACCCTGTCTCGAAAAACCAAAAATAAATAATAAATAAATAATTTTAAAAAGCTGTCATACCTATTTGACAGGGGAGGTATATGACCACAAGTTGGTTTCCCTGAGGGAGGCTCATCCATTTCACTGGAGATCTGCTCAATCCTGGAATTTCCCCAACTTCAGGAAACTCAACTGCATTATATGTAATATATGCATTATATGTAATAATGGGGACTATGTTCAAGCTTTCCCCTGTTTACACAGAAATAAAAAAGTTGTTCACAGTCTTCAGATATCTCCTTAGAAATGTCTCCTTAGAAACACTTTGTATGCCAAGAAAATGTTGAAAGGAAAAGGATTACCAAAAAAGGCATACATGCCCAGCAGTGGTGGTGCACACCTTTAATCCCAGCACTCAGAAGGCAGAGGCAGGTGGATCTCTTGAGAGTTTGAGGCCAGCCTGATCTATAGAGTTAGTTCCAGGACAAAACAAACAAAACAAAACAAAAACAAAACATAAAATGTTTGTATAAACCATTTTTGTAAAATTGTATGACTATCATTATCATGCATATAATATTTATACAATAACAATGTTCATAAAGAAGTAAACAGTGAGTCAAAGCCCAGGTGGTACAGCGCTTGCTTGGCATTCATGAAGCCCTGGGTTCTACACCAGCAGGCCACAAGACAGACGTGATAACTTTCACCTGTGATCTCAGCACTTGGGAGGTGGAAGAAGATGAGCAGAAGTTCAAGATCATCTTAGGCTACAAAGTGAAACCCTGTCTCAAAAAAGAAAGAAGGTGGGAGGGGACTATGACAATGAGCTGGGTAGCAACTCAAAAGGATGAACGCTGAGAGTTCCAGGCCAGCCTTGCCAACAGTTTGAGGCCTTATCTTAAAACAATCAGAGCCTGAAAGATGGCTCAGTGGGTAAAAGGGCTTGCTGCTGGGCCTGATGACCAGAGTTCGATCCCCAGGACCCACATGGGTAAAGGAGAAAACAGACTCCTACAGGGTTTTTTTTTTGTTTGTTTGTTTTGTTTTTTTGGTTTTTCGAGACAGGGTTTCTCTGTGGCTTTGGAGCCTGTCCTGGAACTAGCTCTGTAGACCAGGCTGGTCTCGAACTCACAGAGATCCACCTGCCTCTGCCTCCTGAGTGCTGGGATTAAAGGCATTAAAGGCGTGCGCCACCATCGCCCGGCCAGACTCCTACAAGTTATGCTCATCTCCACACCCATAGACAAAATATAAAAATATAAATGTAAGATAAGCAGTAGTGGCTCAGGAGGCAGAGGCAGGCAGATCTCCGTGAGTTCAAGTCCAGACTGGGTTCCAGGACAGCTAAGGCTACACACAGAAACCCTGCCTTGAAAAAAACAAAACATAAATAAATGAATAAATAAATAAATGTACAGGAAAAACCAAAAACAAACAAGCTAAGTGTGGTGAGGTTTAGTGATACTTACCTATAATCCCAGCACTTGCCAGTTGATATCGGAGAATCAAGAGATTGAAGCTCTTCTAGTCTGCTTTCTGCTGCTGTGATGCAACACTGACCAAAGCCCTTGGGAAGGAAAGGGTTAATTTGGCTTATACTTCCAGGTCCCAATCCATCACTGAGGGAAGTCAGAGAAGGAACTTAAGCAGGAACTGAAGCATATACCATAGAGGAAGGTTGCTGACTGGCTCGCTCATGCTCACGGCTTTCTCTCATACCTGTCTAGCGATGGCATTGCCTCTCTGGGCTATGCACTCCCTACCCCAAGCAATCATCAAAGATAATACCTCCCAGACATTGCCATAGAAAAATCTGATCTTGGCAATTCTTCATTTGAGTGTCACTCTCCCTGGAAGACTGTAGGTTGTCCCAAGAGGACAATAAAAAAGAAATAACACAAGCCAAGCACAGTAGCACATGCCTTGAATCCCAGTACTAGGGAAGCAGATGTAGTTGAATCTCTTGGGAGATCGAGGCCAGCCTGGTCTACACAGTGAGTTCCCCAGACAGCCAGGACTGTGTAAGAAGATCCTGTCTCAAAAAACAAAAACAGGCCGGGCGGTGGTGGCGCACGCCTTTAATCCCAGCACTCGGGAGGCAGAGGCAGGCGGATCTCTGTGAGTTTGAGACC
>NW_004949116.1:1559165-1564419 GCF_000317375.1 Microtus ochrogaster
AGGAGAATCATTAAAAAAAACAACAACAAACAAGCAAAACAAAAACAACATAAAGAACCTAGTTAGCATCAGGTCAACCTGACCTACGGCAGACCTTGTCACAAAGAGAAAAAAATGAGAGTTATATCTGAGTGGGGATTCTCAATGACCTTGGCTCCCTATGTACTGAGCACTTTTTTTCTTTTTGTTTGTGTCATTTCTTTTGTTCTTAAGACAGGTATTGAAATATAACTCGGCACTCCTGAGAGGCAGGCACATCTCTGTGAATTCACAGCTAACCAGTTCCAGTCTAGCCATGATAAGTAATGAGACCCTGTCTCTAAATATATGAATAGTTAAATAAATAAAAAAATATATAGTCCAGGCTGGCCTTGAACTTGCAATCCTTCTGCCTCACCCTTCTGAATTGCTGGGATTACAAGTGTGAGCCATCAAGCCTGGTTTCTTTTCATTTTATTTCATTTATTTTTGTATGCTCTGTGCATTTGTGTGTATGTGTAGTTATGTACATGTACTATCTACAGGTGTCCCAAGACCATAAGTATTATTGGATCCTTTGGAGCTCTAGCTACAGGCAGCTGTTAGCCACCAGATGCCAGCTGTGGGTTCTGAGAACCAAAGTCAGGTCCTCTACAAGTAAAGGGAACCACCTCTCCAGGCCCCTGGCCTCTTTTTAATTTTTAGAATGATTTTAGTTTTACAAAACAATCATGGTTCTCAAAAAAAAAAAAAACTTGCATGTTTTTCTCTCCATAAGATGCCCGGCTCACTGAATTTACATCCATGCTGATGTTTTTCTCTTCCTTGTAGCAGGTCTTTGGTGACAATATTAAAACTGTATCCACTGTCCTACCAGGGCTCATAAGCCACCATTCTATCATGATTCATGCTGCTGCGGTTTCCAAGTTCTGTTTCTCTCGGGGACAAGTGCCAGTGAATGTGAGAAATGGCTGGCATTGTTGTGCATTTCCTCCAGCCTCAACTCACACATCCGTCTTCACACCGGGCACTCCCCCTGACGCCTGTCGAAGGGTGGCTTCATTCCCCACAAGTCCTGCCTGTGTGTTTCAGCTGGCACTGGTCACAGTGGGCACTCAAGAAGTGGTTGTCAGTCTACATTATAAACATCAATCCTCCACCAGATCCAGCAAGGTATAACAGACAGGGGAGACAGAGGGAAACTTCAATTCTTTGAGTTTAGCAGCTTTTTGTTGTTGTGCTGTTTTGAGACAGGGTGTCTGGCTAGCCTGGAACTTACTATGTAGAACTTACTATAAATTCCTAGAGATGTTCCTGCCTCTGTCTCCCAAGGACTGGGATTATAGGAATGCAGTACCACAGTTGGCTTTGTAAATTTTGTTTTTGTTTTGCTTTTTTGAGTCAGTGCCTCACTATGTAGCCTTAGCTGGTCTGGAACTCACTATGTAGACCAGGCTGGCTTCAAAAATACAGAGATCTGCTTGTCTTGCCTCCCAAATGCTGGAATTAAAGGTGTGGGCCATCATCTCCAGCTTTTAAATAAAAAAAAAAAATATTATGAAGCCCGGCGGTGGTGGCGCACGCCTTTAATCCCAGCACTCGGGAGGCAGAGGCAGGCGGATCTCTGTGAGTTCGAGACCAGCCTGGTCTACAGAGCTAGTTCCAGGACAGGCTCCAAAGCCACAGAGAAACCCTGTCTCAAAAAAACAAAAGAAAAAAAAATATTATGAGTATTTGGGTGTGGGTATATGCGAAGGAACACAGGTGCTGGCAGAGTCCAGAGGTGTTGGGTTCCCTGGAACCTGAGATATAGGTAGTTGTGAGCTGCCCAGTGTTAGCCCTGGGGTTAATTCAGGGTCCTCTGTAAAAGCAGTGTGTGCTGCTGTAATTTGTTGTTGTTTTTTTTTTTGTGTGTGTGTAAGACAGGGTCTTGGTCTGTAGCCCAGGTTAGCCTCCAGCTCAAAGTAATCATCCAGCATTCCTCTCCCAAGTGCAGGTGTATAGGTGTGTACCAGCACACTCCATTCTGCCAGGTGTTTGTTTTGTCTGTTGAGACAGGGTCTCACAACCTAGCCTTGGCTAGCCTAGACCTCCTATGTAGTTACCGGGCTATCCTCAAACTGGTGGCAATTCTCTTGTCCCTGCCTTCTGGGTACGAGAATGAGGCTCTGTCAGGTTAGGTTTGTATTTGTTTAGGGTCTTCTGCTGTTGGTCTTTGTTTTTATTGTTTGCTTTTTGAGACATTCTCATCTTATAGCCTAGGCGGGCATGGAACTTGTGACTGTGCTGCCTCAGCCTCCAAGTGCTGGGGTTACAGAAATAAACCACACTAACTATGCGTCATGTTTTATTATTACTTCTGTTTTTGTTTTTGGTGCTACGTAGAACACCCCTACGTAGAACACCCCCAGCCTCGGTTCCCTCTCAAAATCAGCAGAGACAGCCGGCGAGGTCTCATTAGGAATTTCAACACCAGAGGTATTTGGATTGCTTGCTTTTGTTCCCTGCTGTCAGGGTCTCCTCGTGGTAACTGTCCCTTTATGACTTCATTCCCTGTCTCTGCTTCCATTTGCTACTTTGTGATTTCATCAAAGGCACAGTTTAGCTCACGCTGGTCAGAGGGCCCAGGAGCCTGCTTTTGCGCAGACTCAGCTTTGGAGCCCGGTCTAGAACAGAGCTCTCTGCACCTCGTCCTCGGATGCAAAGGGGAGGTTTCTTTCCAGCTGGCGTCTGCCTGCAACAGGTGATGTGCCTTTGGCTTCCGGAGCAGCGTCAAAACTAGAGGCCAAGGGTGTACCTGCTGCTCTTCCTAGAGTGCCTGGAATGCTTAGCATCTAACCCATGGCGGTCTCCCCACCATCGCAGACCAAGCCAAGCCAAGTCTCATCAACCCTCCAATTGCCTCAGAGGCTGGGGCCAAGCCTGGAGAAAAAAAACGAGTCTCTAGGAGAAGAACGGTCAGGCCTACTGAGGGCCACAGCTGCAGCTCAGACCCTAGCCAGTATCGTCCGGCCTTGTTATGGCCCCTATGGCCGGCAGAAGTTCCTGGTGACTGCTAAGGGAGAAACAGTTTGTACAGGTCATGCCGCCGTCATTCTTCGAGCCCTGGAACTGGAGCACCCAGCTGCCCAGTTTGTCCGAGAAGTAGCCCAAATACAGGCAGAGAACACTGGGGATGGCACAACCTTTGTAGTTCTCCTGACCGAAGCCTTACTAGAGCAGGCCCAGTACCTTTTGTGGGCCGGCTTAGCTCGAAACCAGCTCCGGGAGAGCTTGGCCACGGCCACAGCAGAAATCCTGACAGCTCTGCCTTCCCTGGCCATTCGCTCTCTAGGGCCTTTGGAAGACCCGTCATGGGCCCTCTATTCTGTGATAAACACCCACACCCTGTCCAACACAGAGTATTTAACCAAGCTTGTGGCTCATGTGTGTTGGGTTACCAGAGAGCCAAATGGCACCTTCAAGCCTGAGCGTATTGGCGTGTGCATGCTGGAGGGGGGGACCCTGATGGATTCCCGCATTCTCCCAGGGTTAGCAATATGTGGGAAACCCTGTGGAGAAACGACCGAGGTGCTAGCTGATGCCAGGGTGGCCCTGTTCATTTGCCCCTTTGGTCCTACAAATCCATATTCACTGGCCACGCCCCGTCTCTCCAACCCTGAAGAACTACTAAGATTTCGGAAAGAAACCGAACAAGTGGAAAAGGAAATAGCCCAGCTGGCCGTTATGGACATTAATGTGGCAGTAGTATGGGGGGAAGTTAATGAGAAGATGGTGGTCCAGGCTAACAATTGTGGCATCATGGTGATTCAGGCCAAGTCACGAAAGGATATGGTCTACCTGAGTGAGACGTTGGGCACTCCTCTGCTGACTCGGCTACTTCCTCCCCTGGAGCCCGGGAAGTGCCAGAAGGTTTACGGGAAGGAGCTGCAAGGCAGTGTGGCGGTGGTGTTTGAGTGGGAACATGAGAATACACCTTCTCTCACTTTGGTCCTTAGGGGGCCCACCATCCAGGGACTTCGGGGTGCAGAGCAGGCTGTCTACTATGGCATTGATGCATTTTCGCAGTTGTGTCAAGATCCCAGAGTGCTACCAGGAGCTGGGGCCACAGAAATGGCTCTGGCAAAAATGTTGTCGGACAAAGGAAGCCGACTGGCAGGCCCCAATGGTCTGGCCTTTCTAGCATTTGCCCATGCCCTGAGCTCTCTACCTAAAACCTTGGCAGAGAATGCAGGCTTAGCTGCCCAATGTGTGATGGCAGAAATGAGTGGAATTCACCAAGCTGGGAACTTCCTCACTGGAGTGGGAACAGACGGGATAATAAATGTGGTCCAGGAAGGGATATGGGACATACTGAAGACCAAAGCCCAAGGACTGCAAGCAGTCTCTGAGCTGGTGCAGCAGCTGGTGACGGTGGATGAGATCATAGTGGCCAAGAAGACCCCTGTCCACCAGCAGATTACAAGACCCACCTGGCAGGCAAAGCAGTCCTCACCCCTGAGAGAAAAATTTTTTGCAAAATACATATAGCAACACGCTAAATAAAGTAACAACTGTCAAGGTTGGATAGTAACCTCCAAAATACTGATGTTTTCCCTTATTTCTTTCCTTCACATCTGTGGCTTCTAGAGCCAGTTCGTTTTTGCTGGGTTTTTTTGTTTTGTTTTGTTTTGTTTTGTTTTTTCCAATAGGGTTTCTCTCTGTAAAAGCCCTGACTGTCCTCTGTCCTGTAATTCAATTTGTAGACCAGGTTGGACTCTAACTACTAAAGTGTGTGCCAACACTCTCACCAGAGCCAGTTTCTAACCTTTTCTTTTTTCAAGACAGGATTTCTCTGTGTACTGCTGGCTCTCCTGGAACTCACTCTGTCTCTATAGACCAGGCTGGCCTTGAACTCACAGAGACCTGCCTGTCTCTGCCTCTGCTGGGATTAAAGGCATGTGCCACTACTGCCTGGTTGTTTCTAACCTTTTAAAGGATTTATTTGTATGTGTGTGTGGTTGGAGGGGTGTTGATGTGTGGTATGAATATTTTCATGTGTGTGCAAGAGGCACCCACAGAGGTCAGAAGAGTGTGTGAGATCCCCTGGAGCTGAAGTTACATGATGTGGGAGTGATTTCTTATTAATAAAGAAACTGCCTAGGCCCCTTGATAGGCCAACCCTTAAGTGGGTGGAGTAAACAGAACAGAGGGCTGGGAGAAAGAAACTGAGTCAAAGAGTCGCCATGATTCCCGCACTCCAGGCAGATGCAGGTTAAGATCATTCCTGGTAAGC
>NW_004949116.1:1565949-1568534 GCF_000317375.1 Microtus ochrogaster
GGGGTTGGCAGCCCGTGCCTACTTAAGGGCTGGGAGAGGTTTGCCGAGAGAGAGAGAGGAAAAAAGGAGAGAGGAGAGAGGTCAACAGAGAGAGAGGAAAGAGAGAAGAAGTTGAAAGAGAAAGAGAGAGGGGGAGAGAGAGAAAGAGAGAGGGCAAGAGAGATACAATTGTTAAAAAGGTCCTGGAATAAACTGCAGTGAGAAGAGCTCCGGTGGTCACGTCATTCCTTGCGGGATGAGGTAGAGCCGTGACATTTTATTTTGTGGCTCAACTTAGTATGTAGCCCAGGCTAGTTTAACTGATCCCCCTACCTCAGTCTCCCTAGTGCTAGGAATTATAGACCTGAGCTACAATGCCAAGGCTAGGAATTTCCTTGTCCTTCTTCTCTTTGTTTTTATTTTATTTCTTTCTTATTTTTTCTTAAATTTAAAATAGATTTTTTTTTCATACAATTGTTTTGTTTGTTTTTTTGTTTTGTTTTCAAGACAGGGCTTCTCTGTGTAACAGCCCTGGCTGTCTTAGAACTAGCTTTGCAGACCAGGCTGGCCTTGAACTCTCAGATCACTGTCAGCCTCTGCTTCCAGAGGGCTGGGACTAAAGATGTGAGCTGCTTTGATTTAATCAAATAAAAGACATTATTTGGACCAGTGAGATGGTTCAGCAAGTGAAGATGCTTTCTGCCTAATGACATGAGTTCCAGCCTTAGCACCCACCGGATGAGGGAGAGAACTGACTCCCACAAACTGCCCCTCCAGCACCATGTACTTGCTATGGCACACAAGCAAGTACACATACACACAATAATTGTTTAAAAAAAACAAAAGCCAGGGCCAGAAAGATGGCTTAGTGGTTAAGAGCACTAGCTATTCTTCCAGAGGACCCAGATTCTATTCCCAGCACCCACATGGCAGCACACGCCTGCCTGTAATTCCAATTCCAGAGGCTCTGACACCCTCACACAGACATACAAGCAGGCATAACAGCAGTGCACATAAAAATGAGTGAAAACTTAAAAAAAAAAAAGTTTGCCAGTCAGTGGTGGTGCACACTTTTAATCCCAGCACTTGGGAGGCAGAAGCAGACAGATTTCTTTGAATTTGAGGCCAGCATGGTCTACAACGAGAGTTCTAGCTATGATTAGTTTATAACAATATAAAGATAGATAGCTCCTCAGTTTAGTTATAATTCTAAGACTCCAACGAGTGGGATTACAGACATATAGCACCACATAAGGCCATGAATCTTCTGGAATCCAGAGTTGGTAAAATCAAAAGAACACAAATTTCCCCAAGGGAAGGTGATGTCACAGAACAGCAAAGGCGGTGGCGAGTCAGATAGCTGCAGACAGGGTTCAAGGAAGAGGGTCTGAACAGAGAGCAGCGTGCAAGAAATGCTTGTTTCTAAGATCTAGCCCTCCTTCCACTCCCCACGTCCACTTAAGGCTCTTGGGATGGACGCCAGATCCTTGTGCATGCTGGGCAAATGCAGTAGCTTTCTATACCCTGGCAATGCCCCCATGTATCTCAGATTCTTTTAGCCTGGGCTGATGGCCATCTCCATCTGGCTGCTTGCCCCTTGAGCTCTCTATACTCATGTTTGATCTGAGAACCAGCAGTGTGAGCATCCGTTACCATCAAGGACTGATCTGTCCCCTTTGTCAACCTGTGGGACTGATGGGCAGCTTCAGCTTACAGCTTGAGAAGCAAGCATTGACCTGGCCAGCAATGTCACATTCCTGTGTCCGTATCATCCTAGAACCACAGTAGCAAAGATCCTTAGTAATAGTGTCTGCGTCAATGCCCAACATAGGACTCAGCTTGTCTTCTACTCGCAGTGGAGAAGTGGACCAGAACCTCACCTCAGTTTGGCAGATCCCCATCTGCTTCTGGAGGTATAGAATGGAGGTCCCCTTGCCAGACCTCAGTTCTCAGGCCGTGGCTTCTGGTTGGCTCCACTGTCCTCTTCTGGCATTTACTTCTCTTCCATCCCAGAAGTGGCAACGTCTGGGGCTTATCCACATTCCCCTGGACCTGCCTCTTTCCCAGCCCCTTCCCTGTGTCACTCTCATGGCTGCACTCTGTGAGTTGGCGTCCTCAGCTAAAAGGAGATGAGAAGATGCAGAAAAGCAGAACAAGGATGAAATTAGGAGAAAAGGAGGGAGACAGGAGGCTGACCTGGGGATGGCAGCCCAGTTTGGTAGTGGAAGTGTTGTCTCCAAACCTCCCTCCACAAAATCCTTGCAGGCATGAAGAAAAATGTAGTGCATTCTAAACTGGGGGTGGGGGGAGGTAGGGGATGGGGTGGAGAGGGATGAAAACAGCACAATCTAACATGGGAGAGGCAGAGGCTAACCTGTCCCTTCCCTGATAGCTAAGAGCCTTCCCAAGAGTCCCTCCTTACCACAGAAGGGCTCTTTCCCAGAATCCTTTGCCTATCCTCACAGGCTAAACACTCTTGGAGTATAGGTCAAGGGATTGACAAAGACAGAATTCAAAAGAACAGGGCTCCAGAAAGCATATAACTCAGTTGTTAAGAATACTTGTCTAGCCGAGCGGTGGTGGTGCACGCCTGTAATCCCAGCACT
>NW_004949116.1:1569899-1571301 GCF_000317375.1 Microtus ochrogaster
TCTCCAGCCCCTCTCTGTGGATTTGTGAATTCCAGCTTGATATACATAGCAAGTTCCAGGCCTCAAAAATATCTATCTAGAAGATAGATATCTAGATAGACAGATATTTAGATGAGATTAAATAAGCAAATCATGGGAGTAATCAACCACTTTCTGATTGGATTTAAGTCCAGTTCCACAAGATGAAACACATTTGGTACCATTACATGGCTAAGAATCTGTGACTGAACAAGTTCTAGGTCCTATGGTAGAAGCTACTGCTATCCTGCTATCCTGACATAGTTTAAAGCCAATTTCGGATGAATCGCCATTACACTCATAGATCAACGAATCCCTCAGTCGTTCTCTGAAAAGCAGATGGTGATGAACACAGTGACCTGCAACTGGCCAAGCTGCACAAAATAAGAGACTGCAAAGCGCTTAGCCCTAAAAGGAACAGATACCTTGCAGAAGGAGGTAGAATGAGCGTGAGAGCTAGAGATACTCCAGCCACTGCAGAAACCAGGCTGAGGCAATTAGGGTGGGCAGGCCAGTGTCTGTGACCTCCACAGAGTAGCGACTGCCTAAATTGCCTGGAGAGATGGGGAAGAGGGAAGCAGACTCACCCTGAACACAAGAAAACAGTGTTTTCTGGACACGCTAGGACAGTTGCCCATAGGAACTCACCACAGTGGCTGTAACAGCTTGCACAAGATCTGTGGAAGCCCAGGCTAGACCAAATCCCAGCATCTGTAGGTGAGATGGGCACAAAACCCCACCCCTAGCTGAAGAGGTGCTGGTGATTGTTAGCTTGTGGGATAGGGAGCGACAGTTTTCTCTAAGAGTATAACCCCTGATAAGTTGACCACTCTGAAGTGGAAAAACCACACAGACAAGATTATTGGGGCAGCATAAATTGATCTTGAAGGATTAAAAAAAAAGAGTAGTGGTCAGGGTTGGTGGCACCTGCCTTTAATCCCAGAACTCAGGAGGCAGGTGGATCTCTATGAATTCTAGGCTATTCTGGTCTACAAAGCAAGTTCCAGGACAGATAGAGCTGTTACACAGAGAAACCTTGTCTCAAACAAACAAACAAAAATATGTTGTATGAAACTCTCAAAGAACTTAAAAAAAAAAAAAGTCTTAGGACTGAGAAGTTAGCTTAGTCGGTAGAGGGCTGCCCTGGTCAGCCTGAGATCCTGACTTTGACTCTTAGACCCTATGTTTAAGAAAAAAAAATAGATTTAAGGAAACAGCATTTTTCAGACAACAGGGAAGAATCTCATATGAACTTACAGAGATTGTGACAGTCTACACAACACACACACAAACACACACACATACAATCTATCTAATAAAAAAAAAAGCTTGTAATTCTACATGTAATCCAGTGCAGGCTACTTGACTAGCTTCAGACGGTTTT
>NW_004949116.1:1571780-1575021 GCF_000317375.1 Microtus ochrogaster
AAAAAAAAAAAAATCTCCTGGAGAAGAAGCACTGAGGTAGTCTGGAGATCTGCCTGCCTCTGCCTCCCAAATGCTGATATCAAAGATGTGTGGCACAAATAAATAAATCTTTAAAAAAAATAGCAAGAAAGTAAAAAAGGAAAGAAGGAAAGGAAAGGAAGGAAGAAAGGAGAGAGGGTGGGAAGAAAATAAAAACTTAAATGGAGAATGGTTGGAAAAGTAGGGCCCCATGCTGCCGTTTGCCATGGTGACTTAGTGACCAACAGGCTGCAGACTGTCCGCCGATTGAATGCGCAGTGTCCTGGGTCCTTTGGGAACACCATGAAGTTATATGGAATCTGAAAATAGTCACGTCTATGGCAGGAAGTAGAACTGGCCTACAGCTCAGCCTGTCCTTTCGTTGGACTGGTCAGAAGCGAGAGGACAGAAACAGCTCCAGACTGTCACTCTCAACAGCCTGAGGAGTTCCCTTAATCTTTCACAGGCTATGACTCAGGCCAAACTGGGATCTGTGACTTTTACACAGAAAAGAAATCCAGACCTATTGTTTTGCAGCAGAGTTGGAGACGTTATTAAAGATGTTTTTAATGCAGATAGCTCAGGAAAGATTGCTTGCTGTTCTTCCAGAGAACTCAAGTTCTGTTGCCAACTACCTGCTCTGGGTAGCTCACATCTGCCTGTGACTCCTGCTCAAGGGCGAAAGAGGGCCTCTTCTGACCATCACTGGCACCCACAAACACAAATAAAAACACAGAAAAATTTAATTTTTTTTTTTTTGAGAAAGGGTCTTTCTACATAGTCCTTGCAGTTCTGGAACTTACTATGTTGGGTCCCCTGGAACTGGAGTTACAGATGGTGGTGATAGACAACGTGGGTACTGGGAACAGAACTTGGGTCCTCTGGAAGACCAGCAGATGCTCCTAACCACTAAGTCACCTCTCCAGTCCCAAAGTCTGTAAAAAGAATAATGAATTATTTTATATGTATGAGTGTTTTTCCTGCGCATATGTATGTATGTCACACTTGTGAAGAGTCTGTGTAGGTCAGAAGAGGGCATCAGATCCCCTGGATGTGGAGTCATAGACAGTTGTGAGCCGCCATGTGTGTACTGGGATCTGAACCTGGGCCCTAGAACAGCAGCTGCTTTTTCTCTCTCTAGTTTTTCAAGGTTTGTTTGTTTGTTTTGTGGTGTGTGTGTGTGTGTGTGTGTGTAGTGTGTGTAATAGCTCTGGCCATCCTGGAACTCAGTATGTCACTATGTAGACCAGGTTGGCCCCAAACTCAGAGATCCGCCTGCCTCTCCCTCCAGAGTAGTGGGATTAAAAGTGTGGTTATATAAATATTTTAAGTATGAAGGTTAGGGAAAGGAATGGCACAAGGACAGAAGGAGGCCAGGCATGCAGAGAACCAAGCGGGCATGTGCTCCCCAGGGAGATTTAAGGGAGCATGATAGAGACACACGTGGTGGTGTGAGTATGGGTTCCTCAAGGGAACCTTGAAATTAATCAACTTAGTGTTAGCCAGCTGCACCATTTCCGTGGCTTCCAGTTAGATCTCAAAGGTTCTCACAAAAGCTTTCCAGCCCAGTTCTCTCTTTTCTCCTAAGTGAAGTAAGTTCAAGGCTCTAGAGGTGATAAGGGTCACTCTGGTCCTCACCCAGGTCCATCCAGCTGGAGGTGTACCCTAGGCTAGGCCACGCTGAACTGAGGACAGACTCACGCTCAAGCCTCAAGGCCCAAACCGCCTCAGAGCCACACACCTTGGCCATCTGAGTGGCAGAGGGGTTGGGGCGGAGGATACCCCAGAGTTCCCTGGTTCCTCTAGCCCTCGTCAGCTTTTTCTACCACGCATAGGCAGTCCCCTCACAGATCTCTCAAGGGACAGTCTTTTCGGTAACTCTTTCTAGAAGACTTAAACTAGCCCAAGAGGGCAAAACACAAATTACCCTGCAACAGGCAATCTTTTCCTGAGAGGAACATGTCCTCCCAAACCACGTGCCCAGAGAGAGAGAGCCAGAGCCTTGATGTGTAGCTGTTAAACCAACTCTCGTCCTAAGAGCCTTCCTTACTGTAAGGTGGGGACACCCAGAGCTACACTTCAACTGCAGGCATCACCACCTTCACCTTCGTCTGGATGGATGACTCCTGCAAAGACCAGTGCAGGCCCTGGTTTGCAGCAAGGCAAGCTTACTGCGGACCACACTTTTTCCTTTCCCCTTCTCGCCCCTACTCCAACAGTAACAAGAGCACAAGGAAAATGTTCCCAAGTCTCAACATAAACATGATCTTATCCAGTTCTCCTACCAACCCTGAGTAGGCAAGACCACTATTATTCACTCCACTAATAGAGAAACTGAGACTAATGTGTGGGCTGGGGGTGGCTGTCAGTTCCCAAGCCTGTTCTAGGAATAACTGGGCAATGTGATTTCCAAAACCCTTCCTGTTCTAAACTGTATAAATTCTCCAATTTGGTTCTTTTGAAATTACCAAGCTAGCGGTGAGTGCTGGTTTAAGAACCTGAGATGCAGACATACACACAGACAGAATATTGTATAAATAAATAAATAATAATAATAAAAAAAAGAACCTGAGATGAACCAGTTGGTGACAGGCTAACTCTGCTAAAACCTGTCAGCTCTCCCATCCACTATTCTAACAGCGCTCCAGGGTACAGACAGCCCAGCACTGAATTCTTATTCAGATCCCACAGTAGACTCCCTGTCCTAGGGGAAGAGAACCACGTGGTTAATCTGCACAGAGGTCCCACCCTGTCACTACCCTGCCCAAGGGCGTGATTTGCTCTACACTTCCCATTCCCCAGGTTTAGGGAACTCTGGCCTGGAATGCAGGAAGCCCAGCACCTTTGAGCAGGAGGTGTACTCAGCTCAGTAGGAGGTGTATTCCGTGCTGAGTGCTTGTAGAGCTCACCGGGAAGCCCTGGGTCCGTCCCTTATCAGGGGTGACTTGATGACCAAAGACTTGGGCAGAAACTTTTAGCTTTCATGGCTACTGGCAGCTTCTCTGTGGCCCTAAGGGATGCCCACAGGGACTTTATTTTTTATTATTTATTTGGTTTTTCCAGACAGAGTTTCTCTGTGTAACCCTGGCTCTCTTGGAACTCACTGTTGTAGACTAGGCTGGCCTCAAACTCTCAGAGATTCACTTGCCTCTGCCTCTTAAGTGTTGGGATCAAAGGCATGTGCCACCACTGCCTGGCTGAATTTTTGTTTGTTTGTTTGTTT
>NW_004949116.1:1575323-1577106 GCF_000317375.1 Microtus ochrogaster
CGCGGTCTCACGAAGGTCAGGCTGGTGTCAAATTCACGTGACTGCTGAGGCTAGCCTTGACTTTACAACTGGCCTGCCTCTACCTGAGAACTAGGTGCATCTACCTGAGAACTAGGTGCATCACTTAGGTGGTGATATTTTCCATCACACACCCAGCTTTGGTAGTTGTGAGGAAATAAGCGCATCATGTCTGTACCCCTGAAACTGACAACACAGGCAAAGGCATGGGTGGAATCACTGAGACCCAATGTTCACCAAGCTCACACTGAATGTTTGGGGCAGGTAGTGTCTGGGGCAGCCACTCTAAGGCCAAAGCCTGTGCAATGGCCTGTGTGTAAAGACTAGACAGGTCCAGCCCCTGAAAGATTGCTGGAGGGGGAGGGAGAGAAGAGCCTCTTTTTCTGTGTTCCTGCCCTGCGGGGTGACACTTAACCACCTCCGGGGCTGCAGCTGGGATCCAAGAACCGTCAGTCGGAACTAGACTTCTTCCCCTCCCCCACTGGAACCAGCATCCAGCAGAGCCCGGAGCTGCCCTGGGGGAAGGGGCTGCCTGCCAAGGATCGGCCCACCTGGGGCCAGGGCCAGGGCCAGGTCAGACTCTGCAGTCTGTGCACAGCTTGAAACAAAGTGGGCAAAAGGGTGTCCTTGAGTCAACAGACCTCGCTTCTTAGCTTCTTACTCAGCTCATCAAAAATCAACAGGAAATAAAGTAAGAAAATCAAAGAATCGTAAACTGTTTACAAGAATAGCCACTTTCCCAATTCTTATTTACAGGTGTGTCTACACCACGGGGCCAGTCCAACAGGAAGGCCAGTTTGCTTGTTCACTGGATCACATCTAATGGATCCATTTGTTTAGTCATTAAGCATTTGTTAAGCACCTGCCCTAGGAAACAGAAAGGGCCCAGCTTGGAGGGAGAAGGGGAACCAGCCATTTTAAGTAAACAAGAAGAAGACTTCAGACTGTGCAACAGGCTTTGAAGGAAGTAACTGGGAGAGGACAGAAAGTACCTGGTTGGGGGCGGGGAGAGGACCTGCTTCAGATATGGCTGACACCCGAGCTGAGCTACCTGAGAAGTCTGAAGAAATACTGGAGCAGACAGGCCGGGAAGCGATGAGCAAAGCTCCCGAGATGGGAACTGCCCTGTGAAAGCTGTTCAGTGAGCCTAGAGGGCGGTTGAGGCACAGCCAGGCTCCTATAGAGCAGAGCCTCGCTGGGCCAGGATCTGGGGCTACGAGGACCCTACGGGTCAGCCTGAAAGGCTGTTGGAAAGGCCACTTCTGTCATTAGGAATGAATTAGTGAGCCCGATAGAGCTGTACCTGGATGCACACAAGAGCTCCTACTTCAGTAATTTTGAGAAAGTTACTAGTATCTTCCTCCCTACTCCCCTCTCCTTGTGCGTAGGGAGTGACAGGATATGTAGGTCAAGGTCTCTAGTAGCCCCAGCTGGCCTTAAACTCCAGCTCTTATTTCAGCCTCCCTAGAACTGGGATTACAGGTGTGCGCCACCACACCCAGCAGCAGTTTTTGTCTTTGAGCTGGGTTTTAAATAGCTCACACTAACCTTGAACTCCTCCCGTCCCCAGGGATTACAGGCACAACCCTAAGGGGGATTAAAACAACCCGTGGAAGCCAGGGTCTCAAAATGTAGCCCTGACTGGCCTGGAATCTGTAATTCCCCTCTGACTCAGCAGCATCTCCATGACTAGGAGGTTTTTGAAATAACGTTTCTCTTGGAGGGCTAATACACGTTTGCAGTTTTCTCAGTTTATCTTCACCCT
>NW_004949116.1:1577927-1582397 GCF_000317375.1 Microtus ochrogaster
CAAACCCAACACACACCACCCAAAGAAAATCACCACCAATAACACCACTAACAACAAAAATGCTCTTAATCTGTTTAAATGATCTGGGTCATCTAGATCGTTCAATTTCCCCCTCTAAAAACCAAGATCAACTAAAATATTCATATTGATATTTAACATTTAACCACTCCCTCTCCCTGAATTCGCTGAGGTCTGTTCCACTCAGTGGAGGCTGGGGAGATGTGAGAGAATGAAGGCGTGGGCTGACGAAGGAGGCTGAGTAGAAAGGGACGGGGCGGGATTCGTCCGCAAGTGGCGATCGCAGCTGCACCCCGAGTTGGGGACTGGGGATCAGGGATCGAGGCCCGGGCTCAGAGAACCCGCAGAAAGCAGGACGAGACCGCAGGCAAAGAAGGAGAGAAGTCCACCCAGACGGCGAATGCCCGCGGGAGCAAACTACAGCGACCAGCTGGGACCCGCGGCGGGCCTTAGGAGACAGGCTGCCCGGCGCGAGGGGCCAATGGGAGAGCGAGCCAGATGAGGGGTGGGTGCAAGGCCAACGGGAGGGCGAGCTAGACGGGGGCGGGGCCTCTGGGGCGAAGCCAATGGTAGGGAGAGCGGCTTGGGAACGCGTGGCCAATGGCGCGGCGAGCTGGGTGGGGGCGTGGCCGCTGGGGTGAAGCCAATGGCAGGGAGTGCGGCTTGGGCGAGGCCAATGGCTGGGAGAGCCCAGGAGCGCGAGGGTGGGGGGAGGAGCCAGACCCGGAAGGGGTGGGGGCGGGGAGCCAAGCTGACAACCTGTCAAGTCCACTCCGGGACGAACTAGGTCACGCGCCTCTTGTAGCTCCGGCGCCCCCGCCCCGCGAGGGCCTGCGGGTGGCCCTGGGGCCCAGCCGCTCCGCTTCCTCTTCCTGCCCGCGGCGGTGGGGGCGGGGCGGACACCTGCCGTCCGCAGGCCCGCTCCTATCTCTGGGCTGCCGGAGGCCGCCTAGCTCGCGGGCCCGCGCGCGCCGATCCGCTGGGAGCCGGATCCGCTGTCTCCGACGCCGGCCGTGGGCTCGCGGAAGCGCACGGCGCACTACTTGACGCGGAAGGATCCGGGCTTCCGCGGTCACCTGTCCTCCACTCAAATCCGACCTCGGCCGAAAGGCCCGCGACGACGATCGTCCGCCCCACGGAGAAGGGATAGTGGTTCAGACCCTCGCCGCCAACCTCACAATGGCGCGGACACCCGGGCACTGTCACGCAGCGGCCCTTGCGCTTCTTCGCCCAGAGCTTCTCGGCCGTGGGGACCGCGGCGGGACCCTTCTCCCCACTCGCCTATTTAGATGATGCGAACGTCCCCACGCGACACCATGACGCTGTTTTAACAATGCCCAACTCTGTTCTTCCAAACTGCACACACTTAAAGGTGACATGGCCACAGATGCTGAATTGCAATGCTACGTTGGGATACTGCACTTATTTGAAATGCTTCCGTGCAATACTACAGCGAAGCGACAAATTAAAAACATTTTTGTCCGAACGTAGTACTTTAGCCAATGAGTAGTTTTGTGAACATTTCTATTCAGTATCTCTAGATTTAAAAAAAAAAATCAAATGTAAAGACGTTACCAAATAAAAAGCTCATCGGTAAAATAAATTTGATTTTCCTTTAATTCCAACCTTTAATGTTTTTTTAGTCTCCTGACGGGAGTGTGGGAGCACATTATTTGCAATATGTATATATGTAAATTTTGTACATTAACAATTTTACATTTAAAAATAGCCTTTATATAGTTTTCTCTTGGAGCCCCTCTTGAGATTAACTAATATAAATCTTAAATTTGGCTAAAAATAGTTTTTAAATTAAAGGTAGAAAATAAGCTTACTCAGTATCTTTGCATTTGAAGAACGGTCTTTCATGTTTATTATTTTGTTGGGTTTTTTTTTTTTTGGTTTTTCGAGACAGGGTTTCTCTGTGGCTTTGGAGCCTGTCCTGGAACTAGCTCTGTAGACCAGGATGGTCTCGAACTCACAGAGATCCACCTGCCTCTGCCTCCCGAGTGCTGGGATTAAAGGCGTGCGCCACCACCGCCCGGCTTTGTTTTTTGGTTTTTCAAGACAGGGTTTCTCTGTGGTTTTGGAGCCTGTCCTGGAACTAGCTCTTGTAGACCAGGCTGGTCTCGAACTCAGAGAGATCTGCCTGCCTCTGCCTCCCGAGTGCTGGGATTCATGTTTATTATTTTGTAACAGTACTGCCAAAACAAGGTAGAAATGAAAGTTCAACCTTGTTAAAAATTAAAATCTAACAAGACAGGCCTTTATTATGTGATTATCATCTTTTCGTTATTTCTAATTCTTTACAGCCAACTAATTTTCAGAGGGAATCATTGCTCCTGCCTTTGATCAATTGTGCTAAGAATCCTCTGCCTTTGAGCATATAAATTTTGATTTTTTATTTATTGTTTTTGGGAGGAAGACCTGTGCCACTCTAAGAGTATGAAGGTTAGAGGACAATTTGTGGGAGTCCCCTTTTACCATTGTGGGTCCTGGGGATTGACCACATTCCCATTCTGTGACAAGGTCTCACTATGTAGACCATGTTGGACGAAAACTCAAGAGATTCCTCTGCTTCTGTATTGGTGGGATTAAAGGTGTACAACACCATTTCTGACCTTAAAAATTATCTTTACTTATATGTCTCTGTTTATGTCACCTGTATGCAGGCACCCACTGAAGCCGGAAGAGGGGATGGGTTTCCTTGGAGCTGGAATTAACTACACAGTGTTGTGAAGCTGCAGCATGGGTTCTGGGAACTGAACATGGGTCCTTTGGGAGAGCAGCAAGCACTTTTACCTCAGGAACCATCTCTCTAGTCACACCTCCCTCTTGTTTCTAATTCCCGAGGCTTTGAAGTCTTCTACTGAAGGCTGTGTTCTTCCATCTCCTTGGGAATGGAACCCAGAACCTTGTCCATGCTCAGCAGTTTTCCAGTCACTCTTTAATGTCAGTTAATACCGTGCCGACTATAAAACCACGGGACTTTCCTTCGACAAATAAACGTTGATGTTGCCAATAAGCAAAGTCAACACTGAAAACAGGAGAATGAACTGTTGTCATTACATCATGGCCTGGGGTTAGGCTCATAGGTATTACAATAGCAAGTGGCAGTAAAGAAAGTTTAAAACTTAAAGCCCAGGGGCTGGAGAGATGGCTCAGCTGTTAAGAGCACTGATTGTTCTTCCAGAGGACCCGGGTTCAATTTCCAGCACCCACATGGCAGCTCACAACTGTCTGGAAATGCAGTTCCATGAGATCTGACACCTTCACACCAATGCACATAAAATAAAGTTAATAAAATCATTAAAAAATTAAAAATTAAATAAAACTTAAAGCCCAGTAAAATCGTGTCATTACATTAGGATAAATTGTCATATCTTTTTTATTTGTTTGTTTGTTTTTTAAGTCAGTTTTTTGCTTTTCTTTGTAGTTTTGGAGCCTGTCCTGGAGCTAGCTCTTGTAGGCCTTGAACTCACAGAGATCTGCCAGCCTCTGCTGCCCAAGTGCTGGGATTAAAGGTGTGCGCCACCACCAGGCTTGTCATATCTTTAACAGTAGAAGAATACTATGTTTTTGTTTTTAAAGGCAGAGACTGAGTGGGTATAGTTGCAAATGCCCTTAATCCCAGTGCTTGGGGGCCAGCCTAGTGTACATAGCCAGTTTCAGGCCAGCCAAGGATACATAGAATGACCTTCTCTCAAACAAACAAATACAGGGTTTTATAATATAGCTGAGATGGGCCTAGCACTTGTGGGTTTTCTTGCCTCCACTAGTAGAAGAACAGGTGTATACAACAAAACCCCAGCAAAAATCTATCTTTTTTCCCCCTTATGTTACTAGGGTTAACCCAGCGTCTTTTGAATGTTAGGTAAGCACTACTGAGCTACATCCCCAGCCTTTTTTGTTTTGTTTCTGAGACAAGGTCTCAAATACCCATTGATGACATTGAACTCAGCTTGTAGCCCAGGCTGGTCTCAGGTTTTTGGGATGACTCTGGCTGCAAACTTTTGGGTAGCTGGGATAATGGCTTCAGCCACCAGACACAGCTTTTAACTTTTTAAAAAGGATTCGATGTGGTATGGCACTTTAAAATTGCCAATCGCATAAGAAAACAAATTCCTTTCATTCTCTTAAATATGCAAAGTTAGAAATGGGGCCAGGGTGGGCGGTGGTGGTAGCACACACCTTTAACCCCAGCTCTCCAGAGGCAGATGCAGGCAGATCTCTGTGAGTCGGAGGCCAATCTGGTCTACAGAGCTAGTTCCAGGACAGCTAGGGATATTACACAGAGAAATCTTATCCCAAAATAAGTAGAAAGAAAGAAAAAAGCGGATCTCAGGAGTTCGAGGCCAGCCTGGTCTAGAGCTAGTTCCAGGACAGGAACCAAAAAGCTACAGAGAAACCCTGTCTCGAAAAACAAAACTATATAATATATATATATATATTAAC
>NW_004949116.1:1582735-1586547 GCF_000317375.1 Microtus ochrogaster
GAGAGCTCTCTGTTAGCGGAACCCACCCCACATTCCAAACTATCTAGGGAACTAGGTGTGTCAACTTGTGACTTCTTGGCCTACAGTGACCTGACCGAAGTAACCTCCTGGGTACGTGACCAACGTGAACCACGTGGCAAGAGCTCAGACCCCTGTGCCCATCCCCCAACTCCTTACCATATATAAAGCTGTACCCCATCTCTAATAAACGGAGGCTTTGACAAATGTAGCATGGCCTCCTTCTTCTCTCCTAGCCCATTTATCTTACAGATAGTGCCTCTCCGGGACCCTGGAATAACTGAACTGCCAGACGGTTACTAACCCTAGACGAGGTAACCCGTCAAGGCAATCAACATACCCTTGGGTATGGTGACCCATATCTGTAATCATAGAACTCAGGAAGTTGAATCAGTCTAGGTTACATGTCTGGTTCTGAGCCAGCTTGGGCTAACACGTAAGCCATGAGCTCTGATCCATATAACCAAAACACACATAGGAGCCCAAAGATGACTGCTTTCTCACCAGGGAACGTATGCTAAAAACTAAAAGGAAAGATGACGAAAACAGTGTTCCGCGAACATGTCTTTTTGTAAGCCAGAGGAGAGATTAAGATGTGGGGGTGCAGCTCAGTGGGAGACCACTCACCTCAGTGTGCAAGGAGCCTTGGATCTGCTCTACAGTGTGGCAAAGAGAAAAGAATACCATGAACTCACGCGTCTACTTCGTGAGTGGGTTCTGTGAAGGAAAGGAAAAGCTGACATCACTGCTACAGGTGTTTCTGTCTCCAGATCTCAAAGATGTTTTCCAGTGACCTCCAGGAGACTGGCAACAGGGAACAGATGGCTGGCCTAACCTACTCCTAACAGCAGGAAGTAAATCAAAGCGCAGGCCACACAGAAACACAGCTGTGATGTCAGCATAGTACTGAGATGGCTGCCACATCCCACCTTCCCCTGTGGCAGCCTTTGAAGCCTGTTAGCGCCCTGCTTCCTCAGAGAAAGGCTGTATCCTGGATCTAGAGCCTCTGAGGGGGTTGAGACAGGAGTTATACAATATTCCAGGTCCCCTCACCCCCAGTCACACACATACAAACAGGGTTTCTCTCAGTAACAGCCCTGGCTGTCCTGAAACTTACTTTGTAGACCAGGCTGCCCTTGAACTCACAGAGAGCTGCCTGCCTCTGCCTCCCAGGCTATTCTCAAACTATATGTTATATAAACTCACAGCAATGCTTCTGTGTCAACTTCCCAATTGCTTGGATCATAGCCATGGAGTGTGTGTGTGTGTGTGTGTGTGTGTGTGTGTGAGAGAGAGAGAGAGAGAGAGAGAGAGAGAGAGAGAGAGAGAGAGAGAGAGAGATCATGCCCAGGAAACCTGTTTGCAACCCCCCCCTTTTACTTCCAATGCCAGGAATTGAACTTAGAACTTCACACATATTAGGCAATTGCTCTACCTCTGCTCTAGTCCTATTCCAAGACTGCTTCTTTCATATCTTCACATGGTGTCTTCGATTGGTCGGTCTTCTTTTCTCTGTGTCTTTTTTGTCATCCAGTCATACTAAGTTGGGGTATTGGGACTCACCAATTATGACCTTTTCTTCTTCATATTCTTCTTCTTCATATTCTTCTTCTTCATATTCTTCTTCTTCATATTCTTCTTCTTCATATTCTTCTTCTTCTTCTTCTTCTTCTTCTTCTTCTTCTCCTTCTTCTCCTTCTTCTCCTTCTCCTTCTCCTTCTCCTTCTCCTTCTCCTTCTCCTTCTCCTTCTTCTTCTTTTCTTTTTTCGCAACAGGATCCCATTATATAGCCCCACTGACCTCTACCACAGCAACCTTCCTGTGCTTCCCTAATTGCTGGGACTAAAGGTACGCACCACCACGCCCAACTAATGGCCTCATTTTAACTAGTTACCTCCTTAAAGATCCCCTAGGTCCAAATACATTCACTTTCTGAAATCCTGAGGTTAGCCTTGGAATACGTGAATTTAGGGAGAAGGCACAAATTCCTTCACAGCTGTCAGTGAGGAATTAGTAGGCAGGTGGCTTATTAAAGAAGTTAAGTGGTTGCCCTTCATAACAAAGCTGGACTTCAGGCTGCCAGAGAGGAAAGTACCCTGAGAAAGGGGAGGAAGGTTCTAGAGAGTTTAGTTCTCTGGAACTTTTGGACAATTGGCTCTTTTTAGATACTGTAGGCCTGAGACAGGACAGAAAGACTATTAATGGAACAGAGGAAGGGAAGAGGCTTCTCTGGCCTTAGGTTGAAGTCTATCAGAAGCTTAAGAGTCAGATTTGAGCACAATTAACATTTGCTGCAAAGAGATATTCCTTTTTATAAAGAATTATAACAGAGATACAATATTCCGTTTATAAAGAATTATTTGGATATGGTTGTTTGAGGCTGCTGTTTCAAGTGTAGACCAGGCTGGCCTTTAATTCACAGAGACTACCTTCCTTTGCCTCACAAGTCCTGGGATTTAAAAGGCATCTGCCACCATCTCTGAATTCTACAGAATATTAAAATAGGGGGCTGGAGAGATGGCTCAGCCATTAAGAACACTGACTGCTCTTCTAGAAGACCCAGGTTCAATTCCCAGCATCCACATGGCAGCTCACAACTGTCTCTGTAACTCCAGTTCTAAGGGATCTGACACCCTCACACAGGCATACCTGCACGCAAAACTTCAATGCATGTAAAATAAAAATTAAAAAATAAAATACTAAAATAGGGGGCTTGAGAGATGGCTTGGTAGTTAAGAACACTTGCCGCTCTTCCTTCCAGAATTTGTTTTCCCACATCTACAGTAGTTGGCTCACAACTGCCTGTAATTCCATTTTCAGGGGAACCCATGTTCTCTTCTAGCATCCAAGGGCACCCCCCACAACACACATGCACGCACACGTGCGCGCGCGCACATACACACACACACACACACACACACACACACACACACACGGCATACCAATATAAACACATAAATAAAAGCAGATCAAGAAGAAAAAAGTTGAAGGTAGCAATGAACTGTGTTTAAGGGTGGACAAGTAGAGCCCCATTCTTCTCTGATATTTTCCAGGAATTCCACAGATGGGACTATCAGCTTCTGCTTACAGTAAAAACACCTCAGTGAGCAAGTCTGGTGACCTGAGGTGTGACCTTATCAGCAGCGACCCACCCTGTGATATCATTCAAGGTCCTTAGCAACCCTTTGAGCTGTTCAGAAACCACCCAAATCCAGGTCTCTACCCTGGGTATAACCTCGCCCTGGCACCTAGCTTTCTAACCCCTCCAGGGTAAACTTGGGTTGAACTCTCCTCTTAATAAATTACCCCCTCTGAAGCTAAGACTGGTCCTGAATCTTCTCTGTAGGGAAGGCTAGAGGCAGAGCTGTAATGCTAAAAGTAAAATGCTGCAGATCCCCAGGGGCTGCATGAGCAGCAGGTGAGCAGCATCGGGCAGTGGGTCCTGGGAGCCAGTCCCAGGCAGGGATAGTATAGTTCTCTGAGTGGCTACAGCTGGCCACGAGTCCCAGGCAGGGAGCTGCATGGTGGGTGAGAGACCTCGATGGGGCAGCCAGTCCGGTGAGGAGAGACAGACAGATGGGCATGCCACGAGACCATGCCACAGGTCTCGGAAGGAGGCTGGTCCCAGGCAGGGAGCCATGCGGCTGGTGAGAGACAGAGACATAGATAGGCACACCATGCAGGGTGAGTTTGGATATTTATTTAGTGGGTTATGGAGGGGAAAAGGAACGGGGGAGAGAAGAGCAGAGAGAGAGAGAGAGAGAGAGAGAGAGAGAGAGAGAGAGAGAGAGAGA
>NW_004949116.1:1586668-1592887 GCF_000317375.1 Microtus ochrogaster
TGATACTGATGAGTTCAAGCCAGGCACACAGCTGTCCTCCAGCTTGAGGAACGCCTAAAATGTGAGGCCTGCCTTGGCTAGAATAAGACCCTGCTTCAAATAAATAAGTAAAAATAGAAAATTGGGGGCAAAATTTCTGTGACTTTAACTGTGCTGGTATCAGGAGTCTGGAGTCCAGTGGACTCAGAAGTTCAAGGTCATTCTTGTTTGCAGTTGGGGGCCGGCCTGGGGCTACATTAGACACTATATTAAACAAATGAACAAAAACCATAGGATGAAATGGGGTTACATTTTTCTTTCATTTTCTGCAATGCTAAGGATGGAGCCAAGGGCCTGGCATAGCTAGGCTAGTGTTCTCATACTGAGCAGCACAACCGGGTCCGGGTTCCCCTTCCCAAGTAGGCAAAGGAAGATGGATCTTTGCGAGTTTCAGGCCAGACTGAGCCGTACAGTGAGACTCTATCTCAAATAAAATAAAATATTAACAAAATCAGAACTTTATTTGGCACTCTTTGCCACAAGGACTCACCAGTCTGTCCTCTCTTCCATCCCAGCCTGCACACAGCAGCCAGAGCTGGTAAATTCTCAACTCTCTCTCATCCTTTTTTATTTGTTTATTTACATTTATTTAGTGTTGGTGTTCAGGGGTCAAAGGACAGTTTGTGGGAGTCAGTTCCTTCTACTATTTCATGGGTCTCGGGAATCAAATTCAGGCCCTCGGGCTTGGCAGGAGGCATCAGCTGAACCACTTCAATGGCTGCCAACTCTTCTTGCTCCGGATTCTCTTACATATCCCTTCTGGTAGTGGTGGCTCAGGACTTTAACACAAACATTTGGGAGGCAGAGGTAGGAAGACATCTATGAGTTTAAGCCTCGCCTGGTCTATTCAGTAAAATTCTGTCTTACAACTAGCCAAGCAATAAATAAAACCCTTTTTTATCATTTCCTTGTGTGCAGAAATGACACCCTGTGGTGACTGGCTAAAATGGACACTGTCAGGGCGCTTTTTTCTTAGCCCTGATCCTGGTCCTGGCCTCTTTGTCTCTCTGCACATCTTGCTTTCCACTTTGCAAAAGTTGTGCTCATTTCTGTGAGTGAAAGGGGCTAAGGGCCATTTACTAAGTTAGACCTGTAGAAATCATTCTTTTTTTTTTTTCTTTTTTTGGTTTTTCGAGACAGGGTTTCTCTGTGGTGTTGGAGCCTGTCCTGGAACTAGCTCTTGTAGACCAGGCTGGCCTCGAACTCACAGAGATCTGCTTGCGTCTGCCTCCCAAGTGCTGGGATTAAAGGCATGCACCACCACCGCCCGGCTAGAAATCATTCTTAACCCAGGTCAGAGAATTAACCTGCTAGTTCAGTGAGCTGATGCTATAGAGTTGATGTCTGTTTATGCAAAACAGGTTCAAAACTGGACAGAAAAAAGAATCTGTCTGGTGTGGTCACAGGTCCACTTGTTAATGGAGGACAAGGGTCAACAGCATGATGGAGAGCAGTGGCTGAGTCTGGGACCCTAGGAGATGGCTGGAAACTTAGCTGTGGGAAGTGTTCTCTTCATGGGCAGACCACGGTCGACTTTCCACGCTTGGTTGCCTTTCTCAGCAGTAGGAGGGAACATGAAGGACTGGAGGCAAGAGGAGGACACGACCCAGTGAGAACTGGGGGTGAGGAAGATGAGTCAAGGCCTTGGGTGTATCCCCAGCACCAAAGGGGAGAAGCTAAAAGATGTGTCCTCAGTTTTATTCCCAGGACATTCCTCAGGGCTTGGGTGGGGGATTCAGTTGCTAACACAATATTGGTGTTTTCAACTTTGTTTGAAACAAGGGCTCAGTTTCTCTCTCCATATCAGTCTGACCCGGAACTCAGTATGTGCCTCAGGCTGGTCTTCAACTCCCAGCAATCCTGCCTCAGCCTCCCAAATGTACTTCGTTTATCTGTTATTTCTACCCTCACCCTTCTCCTTCATTTGAAGCAGGATCTCACACTGTAGCCCTGGAACTCATCTGTAGCCCAAGATGACCTTAGACTCTCAGTATCCCTTCCTTGGCCTCCCAAGAGCCAGGATTGTAGGCACTAGCCATCTTGTCCTTGGCTCCTGCCTCCGATTATCTTAGCACTCTGAAGACTGGGGCAGAAGGATATCTATCAAGTCTCAAAATTTGAGTCTATAATGGAGGATAGACAGAGATCCTATCTGCACCCCTCCCCCCAATAAAGAGAAGGAAAGAAAGAGAAAAAAGCAAAGCTGCCTGTAGGCCCAGCAGAGGCAGAACATCCTAAGTGCTGGCCTACCGTCATAACTGTAGCTCTCACTGCTCATCAAAGAAGTTTCTTTTTCCAACAGAAAGAGACTATTACAGAGCTCCACAACTGGCCAGAGTGCAGAGGATAGTGACAGTGGGGTGCCCAATCCCACCTGACACACCTACAACACAACCCCTACGGCTCAGGGAACGTCACGGAGGGGAGGGTTGTAAAGACTGGAAGAGCCAGAAGGCCGGGCAGCTGCTGTGCAGTCAATCTACACCCTTCCACTTCCAACAATACTGTCGCCTGACAGAACCAGCAAAATGACGTGAACTGACACACCAACGTGGCGTGTGGAGATTCCACATGGCCCTGACCCTAGATGGAGAACTGCGGGTAGCCGGTGGCTGTGGAAAGAGGGAGTAAATTTCCTCCAGGGATGAACTCCCATGGAGGCTGTTCAAGCCCATTGGTCAGCCCTGGGAACATGCACCTAGGGGCAAAGGAAATGGATTCAGTAGGTTGTGATTGTGCAGACACAAGGAACAGATGGGTAGGCTAGAGATTTCTCCTACTCTCATTTTCTCCTTTTTTAAGACTTTTACATTTTATGTGTATGAGTGTTTTGCCTTCATGTATGCTTGTGAACCTTGTGTGTTTTCTGGCGCTCAGAGATCAGAAGATGATGTCAGCTCTCCTGAAACTGGAGTTACAGATAACCATCTGTAACTGTGGGCACTGGGAATCAAACCTGGGTCCTCTGAAAGAGCAACAGGTGCTCTTAACCTCTGAGCCATTGCTCCATCCCAAAATTTCCCTTCTATAGGGTGACATGAAAGTAAGCCAGGAGGGGTCTCAGTTCTGTTTTTAAACATTTACTTATCCATTGTGTGTGTGTGCATGTGTTTCTGTGTGTGTGTGTGTGTGTGTGTGTGTGTGTGCATGTCCATGCCCCAGTGTCAGGGCACATGCGTGGAGGTCAGAGGGCAACCTGCAGGAGTCCGATCTCTCCCTTTACCCGTGGGTTCTGGGGGCTGAACTCAGGTCATCAGGCTTAGCAGCCAATGTCTCCACCCGCTGAGCTGGCTCTCCAGCCCCTCCCCCGTCAGAGTTCTCAGTCTTCATTTCCACCGCAGTCCCTTCTCTATTAAGATGATTTGTTTGCTTGCACAGGGTTCTCAGCCTGTGGTCTGAGGGCCACTGGGATCCTGGAGACTTCTTCAGGGGGGTCTGTGAGGCCCTCCCTTTCCCAACTTCATATCCATGTGAGGACAGATTGTGTTCATATAATCCAACCAGAATGTCATGTGCAATTAGAGCCAATGCAGATATGAGAACCCAGCTGTCTTTGATTAAGTGCAGCACCAAGATTTACAGAACCGTAAAACGATCCCAGTCTACCAGTCTTCTCGAGGTTTTTTTTTTTTAAAGCATATGCTGGACATATTAATACATGCTGATGGCATGCATGAGAGGTGGAAGCAGGAGGATTGGGAATTTTAGGCTAGCCTCAGCTACACGGTGAATTTGAGGCCAGCAGGGCTACACGAGACTGTGTCTCAAAAAACTCAAAAAAAAAATTTCCCAAAACCCCAAAAGCCCAAAATAAAGAATTATTTAGATCTACATGTGTATTGGTTCATCAAGTAAAGGTTCTGGTCAAGCAAGCATGGAGACTTCCAGAAGCGATGCAAAGGTAGACAGCAAGAACAACCCTCAGGAAGGTTTCCTCTGAGGCCTGGGTGGTGGTGCATGCCTTTAATCCCAGTTCTCAGGAGGCAGAGGTAGGTGGATCTCTGTGAGTCTGAGGCCAGACTGGTCTACGGAGCTAGTTTTAGGACAGGTTCCAAAAAAAAAAAAAAAAGAAAAGAAAAATAAACAAACAAACAAACAAAAAACAAAGTTGTCCTCTGACACCCATCCACACATGCCATGCACACATTCAATAATAGAAATAAATAAAAGAAATCAACATGATATGAATATATTGTTTGTTTGCTTGTTTTTGTTTTGGTTTGCTTTGTTTTTGAGACAGGGTTTCTCTATGTAGCCATGGCTGTCATAGAATGTTATATTGACAAAACTGGCCTCAAACTCATACTAATTTTTTTAGATGGGGAGGGGAGTGTTTCTCTGTGTAACAACTCTGTCTGTGTGGAACTTGCTCCGTAGACCAGGGTGGCCATAAATTCACAGAAATCTCCCTGCCTCTGTGACCGATAGTAGGGCAGAAAGAGATTGGGCAATACAGTCTGATACAGGGAGAATGCTGCGAGAGAAGGGCGGAGTCAGGGAGAAGGGCGGAGTCAGAGAGAGCCCAGGCCCAGGAAGAAAGATTTGCTGAGAACAGGTAAAGCCATGAGCCATGGCAATGCATAGATGAATAGAAATGGGTTCATTTAAAAGTAATGGTGAGCGAGTTGCAAGCCTGAGCTATCAGCCAAACATTTATAATTCTTATTCAGCCTCTAGGTCGATTGTTTGGCACCATACAGTTAGGACAGGGAAATGTCTGTCTGTTTACACCTCTGCCCTTGAGTGCTGGGATGAGAGGTGTGGGCCTCGCGATGATCTTTTGTCTTTGCCTCGAGTGTTGTGTGCCATCTTTAGCTATATACTCTTTATAAAAGAGCGACTCTTTTATACTCTATAGAAAAGAGCTACTATAGCTCTTTTCAAAGCCTGGGAAGATGGTTCAGCGCTTAAGAGTGTTTGCAGTCCTTCCAGAGGACCCATTTGGGTCTCAACACCCCAAAGGGACTCACAACTGCTAGTAAATTCAGCTCTAGGTGACCTGGCACCATCTTTTGGCCAAGGCACCTACATTCATACTCATGAGCATACACAGACATACGTAAATATATGTAATTCAAAATAAAGCAAATTTTTAATATTTGCATTTTGTTGTATGATTGTTTTGCCTGCACATACGTCTGTGCACCATAAGCATTCCTGGTACCCAGGGAAGTCAGAAAAGGACAGATCCCCTAGAACTGGAGTTACAGATGTTTGTGAACTGAACCCAGGTCACCTGTGAAAGCAACAAGTACTCTTTACCTCTGAGTCATTTTTCTAGCCCCTCCCCCAATAAAATCAATTTTAGAAGAATGAAAATTTAAAAAGCTGGATGGAGGAGGCCAGCTGGGGCAACATTATTAGATGTTTTCTCACAAAAGCAAAAAAAAAAAAAAAACCAAGCCAAGTAGAATGGCATATACCTGTAATTTGAACACTTAGAAAGCAGAGGCAGGGGCTGGAGAGATGGCTCAGTGGTTAAGAGCACTGACTGCTCTTCCAGAGGACCCAGGTTCAATTCCCAGCACCCACATGGCAGCTCACAAGTGTCTGAAAATCCTGTTCCAGGGGATCTGACACCTTCACACCAATGCACATAAAATAAAGTTAAATAAACCATAAAAAAAAAAAAGAAAGCAGAGGCAGGAGGATCACTACAAGTTTGCGGCAGGGTGAGTCAACTGTCTCAAAAACACAGAAAAAATATAAATTATTTAAACTTTTTTCAGTTTCTTTGTTTGCTTTTTTTTTTTTTGAGACTGAATTTCTTTCTGTAATAGGTGGTCTCAAATTCACAGACATCCACCTGCCTCTGATTCCCCCGTGTTCTGATGAAAGGTGTGTGCACCACCATGCCGTGGCCTGGTTTGTTTCCTTCCTTCCTTCCTTCCTTCCTTCCTTCCTTCCTTCCTTCCTTCCTTCCTTCCTTCCTTTTCTTCTTCCATGTTGGGGACCAGCCATGACAAAAATACCTCTTGCCAGGGTAGAGGCATGGGGATTTAGAAATATAGTAAAGAATACGAAGATGCGAATGAAAATAATAAAACAGAGAAACATAGGATAGTATCAGGAGGGAGTTCCAGTGAGTACTGAAATTTTGTCCGCATTTAATTTCCATGTGCTTAAAATACCCCTGACCCCAAAAGGTAGGAGTAAGACAAAAGACTGCTTTAACAGGTC
>NW_004949116.1:1593961-1602895 GCF_000317375.1 Microtus ochrogaster
CACACACACACACACACCATGAGGCCATATTGGGAATAAGCTGGACCAGGTGCAAATGAGGAGGAAAAATACACAGATTCAGATTTGATGGCCATGGAAAAGACCACGTGACTATGGAAGAAGCCACTGGGAGTGTGGCATTGCCAGCTGCGGAAGAGCCAATTGCCCACAGCCATCAAAACAGGTCAACTCCCATGGAACCTGTTCCTGTCCCCTTGAAGGCGTCAACCAGAGACACTTTGGCTGCTGGCCTCCTGAATAAATCTTCATACTCAGACTTCAGTCTGGGCGTGTGCGATTTTGTACTCTCTCAGTCCCACTTTGGCTCTTAGGATTCCTGACTTTGTCCAAGCTCTTAAGTATTCCTCCAGCACCAACCTGTGCCAGGCCTGAGGGTGGGGCAGCTGAAGTTTCCTGGGACAGGTTTTAAATGGGGCGAATACTTTCTCCTCTTTGTTTTGTTAAAAGATTATCCTGAACTGTTGGTCACGTAGCTTTGCGAGGGCTGGCGTGTGAAACTGAGCGAGCGTGACTCTTGACGGTGGTCAGTAGGAATGTGGGCCCGGTCTACTCCAGCTCTCTCGGACTTCACTCTGTGGTTAGAAGCAAGTACTTTTGGCTTTAGGTGCCACTTATTGGGGTGTCCTGGATAAGGCAGGCCTTAAATAGGCATACACCTTTAATCCTAACATTTAGGGGGCTAAGGCAGGAGGATTATCATGGGTTTGAGGCGAGCCTGAGCTATTTAGTAAGTTACAGGCAGCTAGTGCTACATGGTGAGACTCTGTCTTTAAAAATGAAAACAGCTGACAAGAAGGCTCAGATGGTAAAGTCCCTGACACCAAGCCTGATCATGTAAGCTCAACCCACATGGTAGGAGATAGCCAACCTCTGACCTCCACACAAATACAATGGCATGTGCCCTACTCCACATAAACATATACATGCACACACAGTAAATAAATATAACATAATATATAAAAAAATGAAAACAGTGCTGAGTGTGATGGTGTATTCCTTTAGTGCTAACACTCAGGATGCAGAGACAGGCAGATCTCTGTGAGTCTGAAGCCAGCTTGGTCTATGTAGTGAGTTCCAGGTCAGCCAGGGCTACATAGTGAGACTCTGCTAAAAGTAAAAGAAAACCATAAATTGGGTTTGGGGGAGATGGCTCAGTGGGTAAAAGTGCTGAATGCAAAAGCATGGGGATGTGAATTAAAATCTCTAGGATCCATGGAAAGCCAGGCACTGCATTGCATATGTATATAATCTGATAATCCTACAACAGGATGGAAAGTGGAACCAGGAGACTCTCAGACTCTCCCTGGAGAGTCTGGTGTAAGCATTGGCTAACAACAAAGCCAGAGTCTCAAACAAGGTGGAATGTAAGGATCAATACCTGAGGTTGTCCTCTGAGCTCCACATGTGTGCCAGGGCACACGTGGGACTACATTTTCACACACGAACATGCACACACACATCATGCACAGGCCCACAAAGATTATTTTTTAAAAAATCAAAGCAGTGCAGGGGCCCAGTGGTAGACCATTTGCTTAGCATATAGGTCTCAGATACTGTCAGGACACACATATAACACACACACACACACACTCACACACACAACACACTTAGTGCAAAGCAAAACAAAATAACGATAAAATATCGCTGTTAAAATAAAAAAACCCAAACCAAAACCAAAACAAGCGGGGAAGAGACAGAAATCTTTAATAAATAAATAAATTTAAAAAAAAAACAAAAAAAAAAACAATCAAGGGGGTTGGAGAAATGACTTAGTGGTTAAAACCACTGGCTGTTCTGCCAGAGGACCTGGGTTCAATTCCCAGCACTCTCAAGATAGGTCACAACTGTCTTTAACTCCAGTCCCAGGATATCCATGGCACTAGGCATTCACATGATGCAGGTATATGTGTATGCAGGTGAAATACCCATACACATATAAAATCAAGTAGAAAATGTGCCAGGAGGTGGTGGCACACGCCTTTAATCCCAGCACTAGTGAAGCAGAAGCAGGCAGATCTCTGTGAGTTCAATGCCAGCCTGGTTTACAGAGTGAGTTCCAGGATAGCCTGTGTTACACAGAGAAACTCTGTCTTGAAAAACAGCAAAAAAGAAAAAAAAAGGGGGGGGGAACAATAATTTTTCTTCGGGCTCCCAGCCCAAAAAGTGGCACAGAGACTTATGATTAATTATTAATCTTGTCTTTAGCTTTGGCTTGTTTTTAACTAGTTCTTACAACTTAAACAACTCATTTCTATTAAAGCTACACGTTGCCATATGACTCTTGGCTTTTACCTCTCCTCCTTCATCTCTTGCTTCTTCTTTGTCTCCTCCGTTCTTTCCCCATCCGTAGATTCATCTCCTTTCCTCTCTCTCTGCCTATAAGTTCTGTCTCCCCTCTTTCTGCCTAACAATAGTTCCCTCTTTATTAAATCAATCACAGTGACACATCTCCACAGAGTGTAAATAAATATTCTGGAACATTTTTCCCTTATTGTCTAAATAAAAAGAAAAGATTTTAACCCGAACATTATAAAACTATAAACAAGAACAATAATCAGGTCTATTTATATTTGCCATATTCAGAGAAAATACTGCATTTTTATCTTATCTTGGTGAGTCTACTTTCTATCATAACTAAGGAAACTTTAACTATAACTGTCTAATATTTAACCCCATTAGAGACCCAAAAAGGATTTAATAATAGTAACTGAGTAAGGAGGAAGTGTAGAACAAGCAACATCCAAAACTATGAGAAATAATGGAAACAACTGGCTGCCTGGATGGTCACCCAAGTTACCCCTGTAACATTGTGGGCATTCATCTTTGGCCTACAGGATTAGAATATCTAACAGATTTTTTTTATAAATCAGGAAATTTCGAAGGACTGTCCTACCCTGTCTTGGTAAAGTTTGGCAGTCACTTTCTTTTGTGTCCTGCTTGCTCAGTTTGGACAGCATACTGTCAGCAGTCAAAGCAAGGGCAGTTTCTTGACAAGTGGCTAGCTTTGACACAATGAAGGAAACTCCATATGGAGTTTTTTTTAATGTTCACTATCTTTTTTTTTTTTAAGTACATTGATGCTGACAGAAGCAGATGTGTCTCATTATCATGAAAATCCTTGTTATTACAACATTTTACATGCTATATTTTGTAGGCCTTTATTTTTTAATATTTATTTATTATGTATACAATATTCTGTCTGTGTGTATGCTTGCAGGTCAGAAGGAGACCAGACGCCATTACAGATGGTTGTGAGTCACCATGTGGTTGCTGGGAATTGAACTCAGGACCTTTGGAAGAGCAGGCAATGAATGCTCTTAACCTCTGAGCCATCTCTCCAGCCCCTTTTGTCGGCCTTTAAAGTGTTTGAAGATTACCTATCTATCTAAAATGTTTTTGTATGGGGCTGGAGAGATGGCTCAGAGGTTAAAAGCACTGACTGTTCTTCCAGAGGTCCTGAGTTCAATTCCCAGCAACCATATGGTGGCTCACAACCATCTGTAATGAGATCTGGTGCCTTCTTCTGGCCTGCAGCATACATGCAGGGAAAACTCTGTATATATAATTAATAAATAAATCTTTAAAAAATGTTTTTGTATGACATACCTAACATGATTATAAACTTGATTGTTATAGATGACTATTAACTTGTATTTTTATTATCTTAAATAGCTTTCAAGGACTAAAACTTTAGTTTAAACATTTTAAAATTAGTTGTATATGTATAATACCTTAAATAAGAATAAAATATATATATATATACAGTATAACAAAATAATCTTAAATTTGTTGTCAATATAAAAAATCCATGCCAATGTAAAATATTTGAGACTAGTGGTTGTTCAAAAGTAGACTCAATGATTCACCCTTTAATCTCATAATTTATATGCTATATACCCCTTTTTCCTTTCATTAATAGATCCCTGATCTAATTTTCTTTGTTCAGCTTTGTTCTTGATCATGACCGATATTAATTTCTAACCAATCCCCTAAACAATAACAAACATCTATAACTCCCCAAATTACCAAAAACCTCTTGGTAATGTGGGTGTTGTATTTTCTATATTGCTTCCTGTTGTCTGGGGCAATGACATCTTTGGGGGACCCTGAGAAAATTTGGATAATAGTCAAGTCGTGGGAGAGCTATCTGTAACATTTGTTACCCAGTCCTGTGCAAGTCCTGGGGAAGGACAAGGCTTATCTGAAGTCCTGGCTAGAATAGCCTGTTAGGCTGCACCACCTCCATCAGAAGCATTGAAGCTGTTCTGGATGCAGAACTCTAAAGAAACTATAACAGAGGCATTCTGAGAGGCTGGATCATCTAGGGCACCCATTTATATTGGTATCTGTTCTCTTTGCTCTGAAAATACTCAAACATTCAAAGGTAACATATATATCTGCATTAATATAAGTATGGACTGTTCACTGTATACAAGCCAGCCAAAGTTGACTTTTTGTTTTATGTTTGAATAGGTAAAATATCCATCATATATCTTGTAGCTTTTTTAGGGTATATTTCTTTATGTCTGTAGCTAGGATTTTCAGGGGGTCTCCCCAGTCAAACCTGATCTCTACCAACCTTGAATGAATTCACGGCCTTATGTTTTTGGTGGAAACAAAAGTTACCTCTTTCCCCACACAATACATTTTTTTAAATTTCATTTTAAAGTTAAGGCATTCCTAAAGTATCTAGGCTGTTGTAATTCAGCAGTCCCTCTTACAATCCTATGTCTCTCAGGAGCTGTCATTTCCTCATCAGCAATTAAAAAACTTAAAATCAACAAGACACCATATAGGATCCAGGCTGAATATTTTCCATCTTTATGTGGCTTATCTTTTTATATTATTTCATTTTCTCTCTCACTTTCTCTCTCTCTTTTAAGTTTTTTTTTTTTTTTTGGTTTTTTTGAGACAGGGTTTCTCTGTGCAGTTTAGGAGCCTGTCCTGGAACTTTCTGTGTAGACCAGGCTGGCCTTGAACTCACAGAGGTTCGCTAGCCTCTTCCTCCCTAGTGTTGGGATTAAAGGTGTGTGCCACCACTGCCTGGCTTACTATTGAAGTTTCAAGTATATCTTGGGATACTCACATGGTGGGGGAGAACCTGACCCCAAGGTAGTTTCTCAGGCCAAGGTTCTTCCATTGTTCTTGAATATACTGACCCTACAAGCTCTTCAAATGCAGGAAAGTTGAATCCATCATTTGTGGTAATGAGGAACTTCATCCTTGCTGGTGTGGGAAGTCCTTATGTCTATGTGTTGCTTTTATTGGTTAATGAATAAAGACTGTCTTGACCTGTGATAGGTAGAGTAGAGCTAGGCAGGAAAAACTAAACTGAATGCTGGGTGAAAAAAGGCAGAGTTGGAGAGATGCCATGGAGCTGCCAGAGGAGAAAGATGTAAGCCGCCAGATGGAACCTTGCTGGTCAGCCACAGCCATATGGTGATACACAAATTAATAGAAATGGTTTAAATTAAGATGTAAGAGCTAGTCAGTAAGAAGCTAGAGCCAATAGGTCAAGCAGTGATTTAATTAATATAGTTTCTGTGTGATTATTTTGGGGCTGAGCAGCCAGGAACAAACAAGCAGCCTCCTACAACACCTTGTCATTCCATATATGTGTGTGTATTATATGACAATAGCATATATGTGTATTTGCTTGGGTGGGGCTTGAGAAGTGGCTCTGCAGTTAAGAGTGATTACTGGTCTTCTGGAGGACACAGGTTCAGTTCTCACCACCCATGTCAGGTAGCTCACAACTTCCTGTATCTCTAACTCCAGGGAACCTGATGTCTTCTTCTAGCTTCTGCACACACCATATATATGTACATGCAAAAAAATTTCTGTTTTTTAAAAATATATATCATCTGAGTATAGTGGCTCCCACCTGTCATCCCAACGCTTGGGAGGCCCAGGCAGGAGGATCGTTATGGGTTTGAGGCTAGCCTGAGATACATATAGTGAGTTCCAGGCTATCCTGCTACAGAGTAAAACTTTATCTCACTAAACAGAACCAAGCAAGGTCCACCCAAACACAAAGTCCTGAAATGAGCTATACAAAACCAATAAACAAACAATCAAGTTCTTGGAGAGCTTCCCATGTCAGATACACAGAACTACCTTTTTGGTCTTTTTGAGACAGGTTTTTTTCTACGTAGTCACCTGTAGTCACCTGTCACTCACTCTGTAGACCAGGCTGACCTCAAACTCAGAGATCCTTCTGCCTCTGCCTTCAGAGTGCTGGGACTTTTTTTTTTGAGACAGGTTCTCTGTAGTTTTGGAGCCTGTCCTGGAACTAGCTCTTGTAGACCAGGCTGGTCTCAAACTCGCAAATATCCGCCTGTCTCTGCCTCCCAAGTGCTGGGATTAAAGGCGTGCACCACCACCCTCAGAGTGTTGGGACTAAAGGCCTCCATCACCTGGCTCAGAACTACCCTTCTATAGTTCGTGCCTGGTGTCAGTGAAGGCCAGAAGAATGTGTTGGATCCCTAGGAGCTGGAATGACAGGTGACTGTGAGCTTCATGTGGGTGCTAGGAACCAAACCTAGGTCTTTGCAAGAACACTGAGTGTTCTTATCTGCTGAGTCAGTCTTTCTTTTATATATACACTGATCTCCTATCTGCCTCTGCCTCCTGTGTGCTGGGACCAAAGGTGTGCACCACCACCACCTGCCTATCTTTTGTATATTTTAATAATTATTTAAATAAAAAATATATTGACTTGTTGTGTATGTATGTATGGACATACATGTGTGTGTAAGTACGTGTGCTTGTAGAGGTCAGAGGAGAACTCTGTGGAATTGGTTCTGTCCTTCCACCTTTGCAGGGGTTCTAGGAATCAAACTCAGGTGTTGTGACAAGGACCATGACCAACCTGAGGAGCTCCTTCAGGAGGACGTGGCTTACAGGTCAGTCTCCTGAGAGTTGGGATTAAGGTATGCTACCACTCTGGGCTTGAGATTCTTCTGAGAGACAACTTCTACTGAGGTGACAGAGTGAGGCTGAGGCCATTGGTTCACCTAAACTATTACGACTGCTGTCCTATTAAAAGGGCAAATCTGGCACAGAGACCAACAGAGAGAGATCATGTGAGCAGATACATGGAGGAATCAGCCATGTACAAGCCAAAAAGAAAGGCCTGGAACCCATCCTATCCCGTGCATGGTCTGCCAGCTGACTGATCACTCCTGAGCGATACACTCCCATCCTCTGCTTCAGATTTCTGGCTGTCCAGTAGCTCTGGAGAGAAATCAAATACTCTGCACAGACGGTGTGCCAACAAGACCCCCTGTGCACAGAAACTGGACAGTTTGTGCCCGGTTCAGAAAGCAAGCATAGATTAGAAATAGAATGTAGCTATTGTGACCCAGGCTACTCCTGCACTTGCACAGCCAAGACTGGCCCTGAATTCCTGACCCTCCTACCTCCACTTTCTTTTCTTTTTTTAAATATTTATTTATTATGTAAACAATATTCTGTCTGTGTGTATGCCTGCAGGCCAGAAGAGGGCACCAGACCTCATTACAGATGGTTGTGAGCCACCATGTGGTTGCTGGGAATTGAACTCAGGACCTTTGGAAGAGCAGGCAATGCTCTTAACCACTGAGCCATCTCTCCAGCCCCCTACCTCCACTTTCTAAGTCCTGGAATTACAGATGTGCACCACCCTGCCCAGCTTGCCATCTGGAGTAGTACCCCAGAACTCACAGCAGTGAGATACAGCTTCCTTCCTGGGCCCAGAGGCTGAAGAATGCAGCTCCAATCACAGACGGGGTCTCTGTGTCAGCTGCTACAGTTGTAGCACCTGCCTGAGAGAAGGGCTTCGTAAGGAGGACAGATTCTGTTTGGATTGCAGTTTCAGAGATTTTTGGCCCTGTTCCTTAGGACATGTGGTGGCATAGGATGTTATGACATAAGCACTCTGTTCACCTCACGGCCACTGGGAAACAGAGAAAAACACAAGACGGGACTGGGGTCCCATCGTCCCCCTTAAAGGCACATCCCTTAACTCCCTCCCACCAGGCTTCGTCTTGCAAAAGCTCCAAGCTTCCCAGCAGTTCCAGGCTGGAGACCGAACTGTCAACACCAGAGCACTTGGATGGTATTCCGGATCGAAAACCCCAGCAGCCGCTACACGGGGAGGGCTGTGTGCCAACAGTGTTGACTTCTGGCAGGCAAGGCAGCCAGCCCTCGGTGACCTGGCAATGTTCCTGCCCTTCAGGCCACCAACACGACTTCCCACTGGCTGAACCCAAATGGAAGGCAAAGAGCAGGAGAGCAGGTGATGCCGATTGCAGCTGTCAATCACAGGACAGGTGGCAAGCACCATCTAGGGTAAGCGGACTCTCGGGCATAGTCCTGAAGGCCTTCTGGGGAGCTGCGCGGCAGTAGGCAGGTGCTTATCTCCACCACTTCCTGGGGTATCATGCGCTTTCTTTCTGCTGCATTAGCCTTCACTGGATCTTCAGCCCAAACCCCGTGTTCCCATCGGCACCAGGGCCCCTGCACCTGCTACTCCTTCCGCTTGAATAAAACTCCCTGTTTTGTTAATTCAGCTCTTAACTATGCTACAACCTCCTTAAGAAAACAATGTCCCTGGTCAAATTAGTGGTGCTAGCATGGCCTTTCACAGCGCTCTGTAGTTTATTCTCAACTTCATATGTTTATGTGATTTGTTCATCGGTTGGTTCTTGCTTTTGAGATAGGCTTTTATATAGCCAGGCCAGCCCAGGACTCCCTAGCTAGTCCAGGATTACCTTGAACTTCTGATCTGCTGGCTTCCAACCTTCTAAGTGTTAGGGTTGCCACACTAGTTGTGCGTGCGCCAAGGATCAAACCTGGCGTTTTGTGTATGGGAGGCAAGTACTCTATCAACTAAGTTACACCCTCAGCTTTTTTTTTTTTTTTTTTTTTTTT
>NW_004949116.1:1607757-1609478 GCF_000317375.1 Microtus ochrogaster
TTCTGTTTTCTCCGCCTACCTAAGGGTTGGCCTATGAAATGGGCCTAGGCAGTTTCTTTATTAATAAGAAATCACTCCCACATCACTGTGGCATTCGTGGCACTGTGGAATAGCGGAGAGCAACTTCTTGATCCAGTGATGGGGGGATGGGGGTGGGGTGCAGAGTGCAGGAGAGAGAAGAGAGAGAAGAAGGGAGGGAAGGAGGGAGAGAGAGAGAGAGAGAGAGAGAGAGAGAGATTGACTAGGCCTGGCATGGGCTTTTGAAACCTCAAAGCTGACCCTTAGTAACAAACTCTCTCCAGCTAGGCCACACCACCTAATTCTTTTAAAATAGTGTCATTCCCTGATGACTAAGTATTCAAATATACGAACCTATGGGGGCCATTCTTATTCAAACCACCACGTTCCATACCTTGACACCCATAAGCTTGTAGCCATATCATAATGCAAAAATTCATTTAGTTCAACTTCAAAAGTCCCCATAGTCCCAACACTGCACAAAAATATGAAGTTCAAGTCTCTTCTAAGACTCATGGCAATCTCTTAACTGTAACCCCTGTAAAATTAAAGTCGAAAAGGAGATCATATACTTCCAACATGCAATGACATAGAATATACATTGCCAGTCCAAAAGCGAGGAAAGAGCACAGCAAAGAAGTAAGTACCAGGCCACGGGGTTTTGTTACAAGAATCCACATAGTGGCTCACAACTCTCTGTAACGAGTTCCAGGGTATCTGACAATCTCTTCTGGCCTCCACGGGAAACAGGCAAACAGCTGGCACACAGACATACATGCTGACAAAATAGGAACAGAAAATAAGAATAAAATTCAGTGTGTGTATGTGCAACTTGCCCAAGGAAACCAAAGGCTCTGGGTACCCTAGGAGCAGGATTCACAGGCATTTCTGAGTCACTCAATGTGGGTACTGGGACTCAAACTCTGAACTCAAGTCCTCTGGAAGGCCAATGCTCACTTTTTTGCTTGTTTGTTGTTTTGTTTTGTATTTCAAGACAGGGTTTCTTGGATAGCCTTGGCTCTCCTAGAACTTAGCCTCAAACTCACAGAGCTCTACCTGCCTCCCAGATGCTGGGATTAAAGGTGTCCACCACCACTATTTGGCTCAATGCTTACTCTTAACCGCTAAATCATCATCTCCTGCTTTTGAAATCAGCGCGGTCCATCCACTTGTTAGCTATTGTATTCTGAGCACTTTTCTCAGTTTTAACTTATGACTTAGCTTATTTTTTTCCAACAACTGATGGCGTTAGTGTAGTCATTACACTGTTCAGTCAAAGGAACTGAGACTCAGGGGTTCCAACATTTGCTGACCCCAGCAGTTAGTGAGGGAGGAGCCGGCTCAACCCTGCAGTCCTTCCTAGAGTCGTCCTGATGACTCTTCTTAGGCAAAGCAAATAGCTCACATTGGAGTATCCAGACCAAACTGTTCCAAAGCACCCACTCAGAAGGCTGGCTCAGTCTCCCCTGTCCATGAAGATGCTGCGCCAATTGCATGAGAAATACTTTAATGTAGCCACAGCCAGAGAGTTAATAGTTCTGTGACAGAAGGGAGAGACTTTCTGTCACTCACTGAGGTGAATCTGAAATCACACAGGGTAGTTAGGAGCACTAGCCAGCTCTCCAGCCTTCCTGCTTCCCTGTGTCCATCTTCCCTTCCCTCCCTGCTTCCTAGTGCTTATATACTACAAATGACCCTTTTTT
>NW_004949116.1:1610168-1629504 GCF_000317375.1 Microtus ochrogaster
AGACTTAACAACTTGTCAAACCACCCCACAGAACTAGACTGAAACCCAGATAGGTGCAGTGATCTGAATGTGAATGCCCCCATAGACTGGGCTTGGTCCTTAGAAGGGGAAGGATTAGGAGGTGTGGCCTGATTGGAGGAAGTGTGTCACTGGGGGTGGGCTTTGAGGTTTCAAAAGCCCGTGCCATTCCCGGTTACCAGTTAGTGCCCTCTCTCTCTCTCTGTCTCTCTCTCTCTCTCTCTCTCTCTCTCTCTCTCTCTCTCTCTGCCTCACGCTTGTGGATCAGATGTGAACCCTCAGCTACTGCTTCAGCATTTTGCCTCCCTGTTTGATACCACGCTCCCTGATAAGATGGTCATGAACTACAAGACCCAAAATAAATTTTTTTTAAAATAAATTGCCTAGGTAATGGCGTCTCTTCATAGCAACAGAAAATACCTAAGACGATGGGTCAGTGGTGGGCAGGACCACACCTTGACCAGGATTGTTAAATGTACACATTGGTCTCACTTGAGGACTACAGAAGACAGGCCTGAGGAGTTGGCTGATCTCCTCGTTTGTCCTTGTTCCTGATGTAGTCACACTGAGTAGATCTCCTTTTCCTGTTTTCCATGTCTATTTATTTATTTACTCATTTATTTTTACTTTTAAGGCAGGGTTTCTCTTTGTAGCCCTAGCTGTCTTGGAACTAGTTTTACAGACCAGACTGGCCTTGAACTCACAGAGATCAGCCTGCCACTGCCTCCTGAGTGCTGGAATTAACGGTGTGCATCATCACCCCCTTGCTGCTTCATTTTGTTTTTGAGACTGTGGGAGTTTGAGTGAAAATGGCCCCCACAGGCTCGGACAGAAGTGGCACTATCAGGAGGTGTGAGGCCTTGTTGGAGTAAGGGTGGCCTCGTTGGAGAAAGTGTGTCACTGGGGTTTCAAGGTTTCAGAAGTCCAAGCCAGGCCCCGCTGGCTCACCCTCTTTTCCTGCTCCAGATGTAGAACTCTCTACTCCTTCTCCAGCACCATGCTTCCCACCATGATGATAATGGACAAAACTTCTGAACCTGTAAGGCAGTCCCATTAAATGTTTCCTTTACAAGAGTTGCCAAGGTCATGGTGTCTCTTCACAGCAATAGAAGCCTTAACTAAGGCAGAGACAGAGTCTCACTGTGCAGTTTGGGCTGGACTGGCACTTACTTTGTAGACCAGGCTGGCCCTGACCTCACAGAGATCTGCCTGACTCTACTTTGAGTGCTGGAATGAAAGGCTTGCACTACTGTCCCTGGCTTGTTTTCTGCTGTGGGACAATGGTCTGTACCCTGTCAATTGTATTTTAATAAAATAGTGTTGGCCAGTAGCCAGGCAAGAAGTATAGGCAGGGCGGCCAGGCAGGAAGCAGAGGCGGGACAATGAGAATTTTGGAAAGAGAGAAGTTTCAGTCTGCAGTCATCACCCAGCCACAGAGGAAGCCAGACACAGAGCAAACAAGATATAACTGCCTTGCCAAAAAAGGTACCAAGCCACATGGCTAACACAGACAAGAATTATAGGCTAGTATAAGTTATAAAAATTAGTTAATAAGAAGCCTGGGCTACTAGGCCAATCAGTTTATAATTAATGTAGACCTCTGTGTGTTTCTTTGGGACTGAACAGCTGCAGGACCAGGCAGGACAAAAACCCTGGTCAACAGATGTGCGACCTGGTGGGAAAGAGACCTCAGTCAACAGCTTTCCACTCTTAACCTGGCTTTATAACTGGCATACTGAAGATGGCTGAGACCTGACTTGGGCCCCAGGTTGGGACCTCCAAGTTTGACAACAGCTTCTTTTTTATTTCTGAGACGTGCTGCTGTCTGTCTGTCTTTGTCTCCCTCCCTCCCTCTTCCTGTTTATTTTGTGGGGCCTGTCAATGACAACTCCTGCAAAGAGGCTGTCTACGGAAACTGATTGGCTGGTTCGAACTGCAGTGACGTGGAGAGGTTGGGATATTGCACTCCAGAGGCGAGTCACCTGGTCCTAGGCTCGCTTTAGCCCCCTTAAAAACTATTCCTTACCCATCTCTGTGCCAGAACCCATATTCCATGATTAAAAGATACTAGCTTCCACCAACACCAAAGCTAAGAAGCCATCAGATAGCCTCTGACGCCTATAGAGAAACTTCCTCATTTTGCTGAATCTGCCTCTCTGATGTACGCACCAACTGTATTTTTACTTGCCTTGATTTCTGACTTTCTTTGTTCTGTAAAACTATGAAACTTCATGAAACTTCTTCCATGTTGGAGAATGGAATTTGTTGTTAATCTAAATCTGTTTCTGGGCCATGCCACTCAAATTAGGCTCTATGTTGACAGAGATTTCTGTCCTGTCTGGTCCCACAGCCATTCAGTCCTAAAGAAGCACACAGAGGCTTAGATTAGTTATAAACTGGTTGGCCTATTAGCTCAGGCTTCTTATTAACTCCTACATCCTACATTAATCCATAATTCTTATCTGTGTTAGCCACGTGGCTTGATACCTTTTATCATCTTGCGTCGTCTGTATCTGGGTGACAACTTCAGACTCACTCTTTCCTCTTCCCAGAATTCTCCTGTTCTTATTGTCCTACCTATACTTCCTACCTGGCTACTGGCCAATCAGTGTTTTATTAAAACAATACAAGTGACAAATCTTTACAAAGTACAAGACCATTGTCACACAGCAGCTCTAGACTAAATAAAATATCTTTAATCCCCTGTAAGTTGAAAATGATGCTTTTTGCATTGGCATTAGGCACCCAGCATGGGCTCTAAGAACGATCCACTTTCCACCAGAGGAATCACCTGACTGGAAGTCAGGTACCCGCAATGACCCACTGAGTTATGGCCGTCTGGTCTTATTCCCTCAGGTGGATTGTTGGTGAGTTCTGTCTGGGGCTTTTGAACTTCCCTTGATTTGGTCAAAGGTCCTTTGTTCCTTCTAAGTTAGTTAGTTAAGAGTCCTAGAAGCGAAGAAAGCTGGTAGGCAATTTTCACTCCCCCTCCCTCTTCTCCTCCAAATCCAGTCCCTCAGTCTCACCCCAGCCCTGCAGTGGACCAACTGCTGCATCTTCCCCTTCCTGTCAGCTCCATCTCCATTGGGGTCATGCGGATCTTTTCCTAAAGTCTTTGTCACCACCACCTCACCCATTCATCTCATCTACCTCCTGCAGGCATCCCCTGGGAACATGGCAGCCACTCCAGACAGCTAAGCAGGTGGGCAATCCTCACTCTCCCCACTCTCTTCCACAGCCATTCCCAGTCTCATCACCCAGATCACCTGCTGTAGCCTTTCTTCCCTGTCTGCCCCATCCCCAGGGGTCTGTTTAAACCTGGTAGCACACCCGGCTTTCCTCTCTCCTGTAGAATCCCTCAGCAACACCCCACCCTGCATCTAGTACATCCCCATTTCTAATTACTAGCTCCCAACACCAGGAAACACATCCTATCTGGGAAGCCTAGTGTCCCTACTAGGCAGCATACAGCCACCATAGTCTCCTAAGGACCAGAGAAGGCAGCAGAAACCAAGAAATAGAACATTTACCAACAAAGACAAGACCAGCTATCAGTACCTAGAATTACAATAATCACAAACCCAGATGCCCAGACGCCAGTGTAAAAACCCAATCAATAACAGCCAGGAAATTATGTCTCCACTAGCACCCAGCAACCCTACTACAGGAGGGTTGAAAAATGTAATATAGCTGAAGCATCAGACAAAGGCTTCAGAATAGCTGTTATGGACATGTTAGAGGTCCTTAAAGAAGAAATGTATAAACCCATTAATAAAATCTATGAAAACACAGACAGTGAAATGAAATGAAAGCAGTTCAAGACTTTTGTCTTAGTTAGGGTGTCTATTGTTATGAAGAGACACCATGACTATGGCAACTCTTACAAAGAAAAACATTTAATTAGGGCTGGCATACAGATTCAGCAGTTAGTCCATTATCATCATGGTGGGAAGCATAGTGGTGCACACGCAGACATGGTGCTGGAGAAGGAGCTGAGAGGTCTACATTTTGCAGGCAACAGGAAGTGAATTGTTTCACTGGACATGAATTGAACATATATGAGATCTCAAAGTCCACCTCGATAGTGACACACTTTCTCCACTTCCAACAAGACCCTACCTACTCCAACAAGGCCACTGATAGTGACTCTCCCTTTGGAGGTCATTTTCTTTCAAACCACCACAACTTGCACAGGGTAACAGAATCAGTAAGGAAAACCCAAACTCAAGTAAAACTGGAAATGAAAAATTTGGGAACTCAAACAGGAACCTCAGAGGCAAGCCTCACCAACAGAATACAAGAGATGGTTGAGAGAATCTCAGGCACTGAAGACAAGAGAGAAGAAATGGATACCTCAGAAAAAAACTTCTAAATAAAAAAAGTTCAGGTACAAAACATCTAGGAAATCTGGGACCCATTAAAAAATAACAAATCTGTGAAACATAGAAATAGAGGAAAGATCAGAAACCCAGATCAGAGACACAGAAACTATTTTTAACATAGTCATAAAAAAAAGTTCCCCATCTTAAAGAAGGGGGTACCTATCAAGGGACAAGAAGCATACAGAACTCCAAATAGATTGTACCAGAAAGAAAATTTCCCAGACACATAATAATCAAATCACTAAACATACACAACAAAGAAAGAATATTAAAAACTGTAAGGGAATAAGATCAAACAACATATAAAGGCAGACCTATTATGGTAACACCTACCAGACTGTCAAAGAAGAGATGAAAACTCAATACTCTTCTATTTCATGAAAGAACATTGCCCAACTCTTTCTATGAGGCCACAGTTACTCTGATACCTAAACCATATAAAGACTCAACAAAGAAAGAGAATTACAGACCAATTTTCCTCTTTACAGCAAGTCCACAGTCAGTATCAACCAAAATAGAGAGAAACTCAAAGCAAAGAAACTAATCAGAAACAAGACAAGGTTGTTCACTCTCTCCACACCTATTAAGTACAGTACTTGAAGTCTTAGCTAGAGCAATTAGACAACTGAAGGAGATCAGGGGATACAAATAGGAAGGGAAGCAGTCAAAGTATCTTTGACTTCTTGTAGATGATAATAGAAAATAAGTGACCCTGAAAGTTCCACCAAGGAACTCTTTCAGCTGATAAACACTTTGTAGCAAAGTGGCAGGATACAAAACTAACACACAAAACTCAGTAGCCATCCTATACAAATGACATCAGACTAAGAAACCAGGGAAACAACACCTTTCGCAAAAGCCTCAAATGATATAAAAATCTCAGGGTAACACTAACCAAGCAAGTAGAAGATTTTTTTTTTTTTTTTGGTTTTTCGAGACAGGGTTTCTCTGTGGCTTTGGAGCCTGTCCTGGAACTAGCTCTGTAGACCAGGCTGGTCTCGAACTCACAGAGATCCGCCTGCCTCTGCCTCCCAAGTGCTGGGATTAAAGGCGTGCGCCACCATCGCCCGGCCAAGTAGAAGATTTTTATGATAAAAACTTTAATACACTGAAGAAAGAAAGTGAAGAAGATATTAGGAGATGGAAACATCTCCCGTGCTTCTAGATCAGTAAGATTAATATAGTAAAATGGTCATCCTACCAACAGCAATTTTCAGAGTTGTGGTGATTTGCATGGGAATGGTCCCCATACACTCACGTGTTTGAGTATTTGGCACACAGGAAGTGGCACTATTAGGAGGTGTGGACTTGTTGGAGTAGGTATGGCTTTGTTGGAGGATGTGCACTACTGTGGGGGCAGGCTCTGAGATTCCATATATGCTCAAACCACACCCAGTGGGACAGCCTCTCCTGCTGCTGCCTGGAAATTCAGATGCAGACCTCTCAGCTCTTACTCCAGCACCATGGCTGCCTGCATGCCACCATGCTTCCTGCCATGATGACAATGGACTAAACCTCTGAACTGTAAGCCAGCCTCATTACATGTTTTCCTTTATAAGAATTGCTGTGGTTATGGTGTCTCTTCACAACAATAAAATTCTAACTGACACAAGATGCAATGCAATTCTCATCAAAATCCAACACAAATCTTTATAGAACTTGAAAAGACAATTTTCAGCTTTATATGGAAACACAAACAACCCAGGATGCTACAATACTCCTGAAAAATAAAAGATCTATAGGAGTTCTCACCATGCTTGACCTCAGATTGTACTACAGAGCTATAGTAATATTAACAGCATGATATTGGCACAAAAACAGACATGTTGATTGGCAGAATTGAACTGAAGACCCAGAAATAAGTGCATACCCACAGACACCTGATTTATGATAAAGAAGCCAGAAATACACACTGGAAAAAAGATAGCACATTCAACAAAAGTTACTGGTAAAACTGGATGGCTCACGTAGAAGAATACAGATTGATCCATACTTATCATCCTGCACAAAACTGAACTCTAAGTAGATCAAAATCTTCAACATAAACCCAGATATTTTGAACCTGATAGGGGGAATAGTTTTGAGCTCGTTGGCACAGGGAAAGACTTTCTGTACCAGTCCTATTTTACAAACTTAAGGAGACAATGCATTTGATTATCCTGCCTTATGAATTTCAAGAAGCAATGAATTTAGTGATTCTCTATATAAAACCTTTGACAACTTGTAGAAAAATAAGAAAAATGTTGCTGCTGTTGCCGCTGCCACCGCCGCTGCTGCTGCTGGTTACTTGCTCTTTGCATCTCTGGATAAATTGACAAAGGAAAGGGACGTGCTCCTTGATAAAATTAATAACTTCTAGCATCTCCAAATATACAGAAGGACAATGAACTCAGTAATAAAACTGACTCATTTTGGATGCACATAAACAGTCTAAAGGTTTCTTTCTTTCTTTTTTTGTTTTTATTTGAGCTATTCATCTTTCCCCACTCCCCTTCCTTCCTTCCCTCTCCCTTTTCATCCTCCCCCACCCCCACGCTCCCAATTTACTCAGGAGATCTTGTCTTTTTCTCCTTCCTAGACGGATCCATGTATATCTCTCTTAGGATCCTCTTTGTTGTCTAGGTTCTCTGGGGTTGTGGACTATAGGCTGGTTTTTCTTTGCTTTATGTCTAAAAGTCACTTATGTGTGAGTACTTATTATATTTGTCTTTCTAGGTCTAGGTTGCCTCACTCAGTATGGTTTTGCCTAGTTCTGTCCATTTGTCTGCAAATTTCAAGATGCCATTATTTTTTTTACAGCTGAGTAGTTGTGGAAAATCAAACCAAAGCCCTCATTAGAAGGTTTGCTGAATTACAGCAAAAATTCAAGTCAGAGCCTATGAGGAAGTCTGCAGTCAAAGTATGGGCATTATTGGTAAATAATGGTATACTGTGGCATGGGATGCAGGTGTGTGGAGTGTGGACATTATTGGTAAATAATGGTATACTGTGGCATGGGATGCAGGTGTGTGGGAGGACCCTATGGAGGCTGAGAACCCCGAACCCTCGGATTCTCAAGGGTTTATCTCACCTGAGGAAGTAGTCTCTCCTCCCTTAGCAGAAGATGTACTCTTGCCCCCAGGCCCTCAATTATTGCCTTTGCAGACTTTGACCAAAGAAATCAATGCCTCATTGTCTACTAAACCATCAGTGACTTTCTCTGAAGATGCCCGGCAAGATAACACTGATGTCCCTCAGGGCGCACCATTAGTACCTCTAGACCTATAATCGACTTAAGGCTAAGTAGGCTAGACTGGAGGTACAAAGTGTAACCTATGTGGGATGCACTACTCTACTAAAGAGCTTTCTTTTATTGTATTTTTTGGGGTTTCAGGGTCTAAGTTGATCAGGACGACTGACCAAGTCTCTTTCTCAAGAGGGCACCAGATCTCATTACAGATGGTTGTGAGCCACCATGTAGTTGCTGGGAATTGAACTCAGGGCGTTTGGAAAAACAGGCAGTGCTTTTAACTGCTGGGCTATCTCTCCAGCCCACTAAAGAGCTTAGTGACTTGCTAATTCATTCAAGCAGAAGTCTTGGGCATATATGGGAATGGAGTTTAAGGGTGCAGTATAATGGTACAAGGAACACACAACTGGATCAGGCTGAGATTGTTGATATCTACCACTGAGTGAAGATTCTAATTTTAATATGGAAGTTTATACAGTTAAAAAAGTTAACAAAAGTTTGTTTTATTGGTTGACGGAAGCATTTGTCAAAAGATGGCCTATTGAAAAAGAGTTGGAGATGCCTGATACCCCTTGGCTTAGTGTTGATGAAGGAATTTTAAGGCTCAGGGAAATTGGAATGCTAGAATCGGTACCCTGTGTAAACCTAATCCTCCATAATGGGAAGGCCCAGAAGATACACTCTTCACTAATCCTATAAGATGCAGAATTGTGAGAGGGGCATCGGCACTGTTGAAGAGCTTTGCTATTGACATTTTCTTTGTGCTTGACCTTAGGGTTAAGATGCTGCTGCTCACTTAGGTGAATTAAATGCAATGGGTTTGATTGGGATGGGTTTGATTGGGACCCAAAGAAGCTGGGGTCAGGTGGCAGCACTGAGTAGCCAATGGCAAGGGGGTAGAAGTTATCATATTGGGCAACATAGACAAAGTAATGTCCACAATGACCTGATCTGTAATGGGGAACACAGGCAAAGGGATTTTTATGGTGGCATGACTTGGTGCAATCATGGTGTTTCCAGGTATGAAATAGAACAAAAAAGCATACTACAATTTTGTTTGAGCTGCATAAGTAGAAAAGTTATTCAAACAAATGAAAGAAAAGTTAAATTAAATAATTGGATCATGGATATGTGTGTGTGTGTGTGTGTTGTGTTTTCATGGGTAATATAAACTCAGCAGGTTTCTTTTCCCATTTTTTATTATTTTACATTTTGAGACAGTGTCTCTCCACATAGCCCCGTCTGTCCTGGAACTCACCATGTAGACCAGGCTGGCCTAGAACTCACAGAGAACCATCTGCCTCTGCTTCCAGAATGCTGGAATTAAAGGAGTGCACTACCACTACCCCCAGCTAATGTGAGTTTTTAGCATTTAAAGTTTTTAATACATTTTTAAGAAATATACACATATTTACACAACTCTAGTCAAGAAGTTTGTCTCCTGAATTCTTATCTAAATTCCAGCTCTACAATATGGCCCTATTGCTTGAGGATCTAAACTAAGAGATGATTGCTCCAAAAGCCAGGCATAGTATAACACACCTTTAATCCAAGCAGCAGAGGCAGAGAGATCTCTGTGAATTTGAGGCCAGCATGATCTACATAGTGAGCTCCAGGGCAGTCAAGGCTACATAGTAAGATGCAGTTTCAACACACACACACACACACACACACACACACACACACACACACACACAAAGACATGATTACTCCTACACCAGGATACATTTTCCCAATAATTATCATCCTTTAAGATATTAAAATTTTTATTCCAGTGATTAAAAGAATAATTTTAGATATATTTTTTATGTATATTATATATAAAAATTTTTAGAATTTTAAGGATTTTTTTGGCTATTGCTACCTCTTTAAAAGTAAATAAATGAGGGGCCTGGAGAGATGGCCCAGCAGTTAAAAGGCTGTGGCTGTTCTTCCTAAGGATCCAGGTGTGGTTCCCAGAAACCACATGGAGCCTGAAGCCTTCTGTAACCCCATTTCCAGAGGATCTGATTTCTTCTTCTAGCCTCATGGGCACTGTACATACCTGATACACAAATATGTATGCAGACAAAACACCCATACACATAAAATAAAACCTCAAAAATATTTAAAAATGAACAAATAGGTTTTTCATAGGTCTTATCCAGGCCTATGTAATAGACAGCCCTAAGCAATTTTTAGAAATTGTCATTTTAAAAACCTACTTTAAGTCAGGCCAGTGGTGGTGCACACCTTTAATCCCAGCACTCAGAGAGGCAGAGGCAGGCAGATCTCTGTGAGTTCAAAGCCAGTCTGATCTGCAGAGCGCATTCCAAGACAGCCAGAGATACACAGAAAAACCCTGTTTCAAAAACAAAACAAAACAAAAACCTACTTTAAGGCCTATCTATGAAGATGTCTTAGAGTTTACAGATAATCTTAATGTGTCACATCATAATGATCTATTTATCTTTATTTATAAGTATTAAAGTCATAAGTGCCAAATTTTTATCCTGCTCTGGATGCCTTGTAGACCCTAAAAGACATAAATGTTTTTTTCTAACAAAAATAACTTTAAGGTACCTGTCTTAGGGTTCCTATTGCTGTGACCATGGCAACCCTTATAAAGGAAAGCATTTGATTGGGGCTGCTTTATAGAGTCAGAGGTTTAGTCCATTATCATCAAGGGAAAGGTATAGTGGCCTGCAGGCAGACATGGTGCTGGAGAAGGAGCATGATTCACAGATAGCAGAAGCAACTGTGTGCCACACTGGGCGGTAGCTTGAGCATAGGAGACCTCAGAGTCCATCCTCACTGTGACATACTTCCCCCAACAAGGTCACATGAATGCCAAAAAACCACATCTCTTAATAGCACCACTCCTGGGGGGGGCATTTTCTTTCAAATCACCACAGTGTCTGTTATAATGACTTAAATATTTATCAAATAATTGATAAAAAGTTGGCTAAGAAAAAATTGTCTATAGAGAAACCCTGTCTTGAAAAACCAAAATAAAATAAATAATAAAATATGTTCTAAAAAGACTTTTAAAAATATGGTTATAACTAAGTTGAATATAATATAAATGTTATAAAAAGTTTTAAGGTCATAATTCAGTACTGTAGCATGACTAATAAAAACCCAGAGATAGCTATTGGGGTTCAGGCTGAAGACCAGAAAAACAAAGCAGCCAAGCCACTAGAGAGTCCTTACCTCTACCAAGGCTCAGACAAACAAAGGGGTAACCCTGACCTCAACTTGACTGCAGATTGTAATGCTCTCCACCAAACATCAGACTGCAATGCTCTCGTCTCCTCCTGCCTTATTTATATTCCTCTCTCTGCCCATAGACTCCTGTCTCCACCTCCCCAGTGCTGGGATTAAAGGCCGGTGACTCCCGAGTGCTGGGAGCACCTTTGTGTGAGTTCTAGTTTTCTTTTAGACAAATTCAGTCTCCGGTAGCCCAGGGTGGCCTTGAGTCCTGGGATTAAAGCTCTATGCCACAACTCCCTGGCCTCTAATAATCAGAGTACAGAGCTAAGCCACTAGAGGCCTAAGTTAAAATTAATACTCTTTTCTGTACAATAATATTTTCTTAAGTATTGATCTATTTGTAGGCATGTTTACCAAAAACCTCAATAACTTAAAATAAAAAAAAACCCTCTTAAACAACAAAAACTTTACTTATTTATTTTTACTAAAGGGACTTTAAATTCATATTTACATTTTGGTTCTATTTTCCTAAGTAGACAAAGACTATACTACTTTTTAAATAGTCTATTGTTGTTTTACCCACAGAAAAGTTCTGTTTAGAGAGTTAGTCTATGTAGAACATTTCTATTCAATTACATAGTGATTGTAAAACTCATTTTATCAGACAAATAGTTAAATCTGTGTATAAAATTTGGCATGTTAGATAATAACATATGGTATTGCAACAGATTTAACTATGATAACTGAAATTCTAAAGTAGTTATGAGTCTTTCTCAAAGGATAAAGAAAATAGATAATCTTAGCAACCAAAAGAAAGAAGAGATCACATCAAACACTCATTCTGATTCCTAGACAAACTATATCCAGGTCCTACCTCACTCCTGGGCTGTGAAATCCGAGGCAGTGATTTCTCACGTCATCTGGGAACACATTCATGTAGACTTTGAAAATGCTGATTGACCTCGATCTTCAATGCCATTGACTGTTGAGTACTCTGTGTAACTAAATATGTCTCTCACTTTTTATGTTTCTTAAATACTTTTATAATTAGATCTAGAATTTTTAGGTGATATTTAATATTCCAATAGGTACATTTCTTTTCTTTGTTTTTCTTCAAGACAGGATTTCTCTGTATAGCCCTTACTGTCCTGGAACTCACTTTGCAGACCAGGTTGGCTCAAACTAAGATTTACCTGCCTCTGCCTCCCAAGTGCTGGGATTAAAGGATTAAATGCCACCAGTGTTTGGCTAAAAGGTACATTTCTAAGTAGCAAAATAATATTAATCTTGGCTTAATGAATTTATAAATGAAGATATTATGTTTGTTTATTAATCATATTTTTGCTTTGGCTGTTTGTTTACCAAAAATCCCTATCTCATTCAAAACTAGTTTTAATATTTATAAGATTCATGTTTTCACTGTCTTTTTAATATATATCTTCTTTATATACATCCTCATTATTCAGTATAATCTGGTTAAAGAAAAAAAATGTAGTTTTTAAATTAAACTTTAACTCCATTTACCCTAACCAGAGACATTCAAAAGTTTGGGTTGACTCTGTTTATCCAAATTATAAAAGACATGAATCTTTAATAACAACATTCATGATATTATATACCTTAAGTTTCTTGATTAAATTTATTTCTAAGGGGGCTGGAGAGATAGCTTAGCCATTAAGAGCACTGGGTGCTCTTCCAAGGGGTTCAGGTTCAATTCCTAGCACCCACATGGCAACTCATAACTATTCCAGGAGATCTGAACACCAGTTCCAGGAGATCTAAACCCCAGCTCCAGGGGATCTGAACCCCAGCTCCAGGAGATCTGACACGTTCACACAGACATGCATGCAAAACACCAGGGCACATAAAATAAAACTAGATAAATTATTAACAAACAAACTAGTTTCAAGATGTCCTAAAGTAGAACCAGACGGATTCAAACAGAATGAGACAACACCACAGTGACTCCCCTAGAGCTGCACCTCCATCTAGAGAAGAGTGTGACAGAGAAGCTGGCTTTTAAAAATGTAAATTCTGGGTTATTTAAAATGCAAGTTTTCTTCATCTGTTACCTTTACTCTACTGGGCCAAACTGCATTCTTAATTATGCTAATTTTAAGTGAAGTAATCCTATTATATGTCAAGGTAAATGTGACTGACATGGAGGCGGTAAGAGAAACAGTCAGATCTGGAACATGCTGCCAATAGTTTTTATATGACCCAGGAGTTTCTTTCTCTTCTTTTTTTCTTTCCGTTTGTTTTTTGATTTTTGAGACAGAGTCTCTATGTAGTCATGGCACTCCTATGTAGACCAGGCTGACTTTGAACTCACAGAGGTCCGCTTGAGTGCTGGGATCGAGGCGTGTGCCATCATGCTTGGTTTAAGAGCTTTGTTCTTAGTGGTTCCCAGCACTTCCTCTCCTCTGAAGACTATTCTCCTGTTCACTACTCAGTCTCATCTTCCTCAGACCCAGCAATAAGCTTTCTAGCCACGGAGGACCTTATAATAGTTAACGGGTAGTGTGAGGACCACTTGGACAGCCGGGGAACTGTCCGTGAGAACCCCTGAAAAGAAGCTGTCTGCAGAGACAGCTGCAGGGATGTGGAGAGGTTGGGATGTTGCTGGTCCAGAGGTGAGTTACCTATCCCAGGCTTGCTTTAGTCCCTGAATAAGCATTCCTTGCCCATCTCTGTGTCAGTGCTAACATCCTATGACTCATGAATGCTTTTGGAATCTATTAGCTTACAGACCCCTAGCTTCCACCATCCGCAAAAGTTAAGAATGTCCTCAGATAGCATCTGAGGCATATAGAGAAGCTTCCCCCATCTTGCTGCAACCACCTCTCTGATGTAACCACCAATGTATTATGTGTTTGTTTGTTTTGTGTATGAGTGTGCGCCATGTGCATGCCTGGTACCCGTGGAGGTCAGAAGAGGGTATCGAATCCCAAACACTGGTGAGCCACCATGTGGGTGCTGGTAAACCGAACCTGGACCAGCTGCAAGAACAGGTGCTGTCAGCTGCTGAGTCAACTCTCCGACCTCATCTCATTGATGTATTTAAAACTTGACTGATGACTCTCTTTGTTCTGTGAAACTCTGAAACTGCCTCCATGTTGGAATATGGAATTTGGGGGTAACCTGCATCTGTGTTCTTAGGACTTACACATTTAAATTTGTCTCTAGAATAAACTATCTTTTATTCCCTTCAGGATGAAAGCTACGTTTGTGTTGACAAGGATGTGATGGGGATGGGGTCCTGCTTGCTACCCTGAGCACAATGGAGATCAAAGGATAACCTGTGGAACTTGGGTCCCTGCTTCTACAGCGTGGGTCCCTGGGATTGGATTCAAGTTGTCACACTTGGCAGCCCATGTCTTTATCTGCCGAGCCATCTCACCAGTGGGAGACAGGGTCTTTTGGAGATATCCTCAAATGTGTGTGTATATCTGGGGATGGCTTTGAAATTCTAACCATTTTGCCTCCATCTCCCAAGTGCTGGGATTGTAGGGGTATGCCACCAGCCTAGTTTTATTGGTAGCATTTTTTGATGTGTGTCTAAGCACGACAGCCTGCCTATTGTCTAGCCAACAAAAGAAATTTTGTTTATTATTTATTTATTTATGTGGTTTTTCGAAACAGCTTTGGCTGTCCTGGAACTAACTCTGTAGACCAGGCTGGCCTCGAACTCACAGAGATCTGCCTGCCTCTGCCTCCCAAGTGTGTCACCACCACCTGTCAAGAAAAGAAATTTTGGAAATAGTATCCTTCCTTCTATTAGATAAAACTTGATTCATCACAAAGCATTTTCATATCTAAACTGTCTCTTTTTGATCTAGTAGGGACTTTTTTATTTTTCTACTGGAGACTGAACCTAGGTTTACATACATGCAAGGGAAGCTCTTCCACTGAGCTATAATCCCAATCTTTACCTCAGTTTTGAAGTTAAACTGAGTCCACTCCTTTCTTTTCTTGTTACTGTGGCCAAAAAATACATGCTAAGAAGCAACGTAAGGGAGGAAAGGTTTTTTTCTGCTCCATGTTGGAAATGACACAGTCCGGGAATGGGTCTACAGAGGCAGGAGCTTGAGGCTTGGCTTGCCCACATCTTGCAGATCATGAAGCAGGTAGCAAGGGTGAGCATTTGGCTTGGGCTCCAACCCATAAAGCCTGCTTGCCAGTGACTCACTTCTGCCAATCATCCCCATTTCCCAAAGGTTGGACAGTCTCTCAAAAGGACGCCATTAGCTTTGGACTAAGTGTTCAAACAGCTGAATCTGTAGTGGACATTTCAAACGCAAACTATCCACCAGATTCTGTGCTAGCTGTCCAAGTGTGCAAGGCCACCTGTCAGTAAAGAGCCAGAGTCACCTAACCCTGTGGGCTCTTCCCTGTATTTTTCAAGTCTGAAAAACACTTGGGTCAGGATATTTTCCTGTTCTCTTTGTAGGTACAATATGAAGGGATTAGGGTACTGGAGAATCACACAACCTAGGACCATGTTTTCTGAGCTCTGTGCACCTGCTGCATGCTGCCTTCTTATGAGCATTAATGACAAGCTCTGGGGGCAAAGGCCCCGCATGATCATCTGCTGCTTCTACTATTGTTTACTGTATGAGGGTTTGTAATAGGGCTGGTACAAGCCAGAAAACCCCCTGACAAATCCAGGCTGCGCTCTCTCTCTCTCTCTCTCCCTCCCTCCCCCCCACCGCTGCAGTTATTTACGGTGGGCTTCTGGAGTGCTCTTGATGATTACATCAGAATGGGGGCTGGACAGTAGGCTGGCTAGATGGCTCAGTGGTTAAGAGCACTTACTGCTCTTGCAGAAGACCGGGATTCTGGCCAGGGGGTGGTGGTGCATACCTTTAATCCCAGGGCTTAAGAGGCAGAGACAGGTGGATCTCTGTGAGTTCAAGGCCAGCCTGGTCTACAAAGCGAGTTCTGGGATAGCCAAGGCGACATAGGGAAACCCTGTCTTGAAAGACCAAAAAATTAAAAAGAAGTAAGTAAGTAAGTAAATAAATAAATAAAGACCTGGGTTCAGTTCCTAGCACCTGCATGGTAGCTACCCACCAACTGTAACTCCAGTTTCAGGGGATCCAACAACTCTTCTGGCCTCCACGGGCCTGCATGTACACCCTCAGGCAAAACACTTACACACATAAAGTAAAATCTTTTTTTAAAAAAAATAACCTTATTTTGTTTTTATTATTTTATGTTCATTGGTGTGAGGGTCAGATGCCCTGGAACTGAAGTTACAGACAGTTGAGAGCTGCCATGTGGGTTCTGGGAATTGAACTCAGGTCCTCTGGAAGAGCAGCCAGTGCTCTTAACCTCTGAACCATCTCTCCAGCTCCTAAAGTAAAATCTTTGAAAAAAGAAGAATTAGGTCCGAGATTTAGGGTCATTATGATACTCGAAACATAGCTTGTTTACTTATTTCTTCTAGAAACTTTTCAGATTTATTTATTTTATATATATGACTGTTTTGCCTGTACATCTCTATGTGTGCCACATGTGTGTCTAGTGCCCTCAGAGGTCAGAATAGGGCATCAGACCCCTGTAACTGGAGTTATAGGTGATTTTGAGCTGTCATGTGATGCTGGGAACTGAGGCCAGATACCGTGAAAGATCAGAAAGACCTCTTAATCTATGAGCCACTTCTCTCTCTCTCTCTCTCTCTCTCTCTCTCTGTCTCTCTCTCCCTCCCTCCCTCCCTCTCTTCCTCCCTTCCCTGCCCCCCTCTCTCTGAGACAGGGTTTCTTTGTGTAGTCCTAGCTGTCCTGGAACTCATTCTGTAGACCAGGTTGGCCTTGAACTCACAGTGATTCACCGGCCCCTGCCTCCTGAGTACTGAGATTAAAGGTGTGTGCTACCACTGCCAGGCACTGACTGAGTCATGGCTTAAGTCCTATAATAAGGTTTTCTGTTTTGTTTTCCTTTATTTATTTATTTATTTATTTATTTTTTTGGGGGGGACAGGGTCTCACTATGCAGCCCTAGCATGTCTGGAACTTGCTATGTAGATCCTGCTAGTCTTAAACTCACAGAGTTCTGCTTGCCTCTGCCTCATGAATGTTGGGATTAAATACATGGGCAACCATGCCTGGCAAGACTCCCCCTCTCCCACAAAAAATAAGAACTATTTCCAGCCGATCAACAGTCAGATCGTATAGCAGATGCAGATACTAAGTGATGACTGAGCCACTTCTACAGCATTGAATGACAGAAAGGCTAAGATTTTGATGTATTAATGGGAATCTCCATCAAAGTTTCTTGTATTCATTTTCTTTCTTCCATGTGGTAGTGTGAACAAGAATGGCCCCCAGAGGCTCATGTGCTTGAATGCTTGGTCCCGAGTTAGTGAAACTATTTGGGAAAGATTAGGAGGTGTAGCTTTGTTGGAGGAAGCGTGCCACTGGGATTGGAGGTTTCAAAAGCCCATGCCAGGCTCAGAGTCTCTCCTGTTGCCTGCTGCCTATGGATCAGGATGTCAGGGCTCAGCGACTCCTCCAGTGTTATGCCTGTCCACTTCCTGCCATGGTGATCATGGACTAACCCTCTGAGACTGTAAGCAAGGCCCCAATGAAATGCTTTCTTTTAGAAGGGTTGTCTGGGTCATGGTGTCTCTTCAGAGCAACAGAACAGTGATTAAGACAGTCCATTAGGCTGGTATCTATTCTTTATCAATAAACTTGTGGTAGCTTAAAGGAAAAACCAGATAATCTCAAAAGCTTCAGGTATAGAATGATAAAGGTTTTTTGGTTTTTTTTTTTTTTTTTGGTTTTTCGAGACAGGGTTTCTCTGTGGCTTTGGAGCCTGTCCTGGAACTAGCTCTGTAGACCAGGCTGGTCTCGAACTCACAGTGATCCGCCTGTCTCTGCCTCCCGAGTGCTGGGATTAAAGGCATGCGCCACCATCGCCCGGCTAGAATGATAAAGTTAAACAAAATTCATAACACATTACTAACGACATATTTTCTATATACCTGAAAAGTAAATTTAAAATTATGTGTGTGTGGGGGGGCACTGGAAAGATGGCTCAGTAGCATAGGTATTGTGTGTTATTTTTTTTACTCTTTTGGCTTTTGGGGGAGCCCGTCACCCAGCTTCCAAGTCAATCACACACACGGAGGCTTCAGCTGGGCTTGTTTCCTGCCAGCTTTCCTTAACTTAAATTATCCCAACAACCTTTGCCTCTGGGCTTTCGTCTTTCTCTATTCTATACCTTTCTTTACTTCTTTCTCCATGACTTGCTTTGTAGCTGGGTGTTTGGCCCCTGACGTCTTCCTCTCCTTGTTCTCTTCTCCTTGCACAGACTTCACCTTCTATTTATCCTCTCTGCCTGACAGCCCCACCTACCCTTGCTCCTGCCTCGCTATTGGCCGTTCATCTCTTTATTAGGGCCATCAGGTGTTTTAGACAGGCACAGTAACACAGCTTCACTGTTAAATGAATGCAGCATAAACAAAAGTCACACACCTGAAAATAATATTCTCCAGCATACAGGACCCAAGTCTAGTTTTCAGTACCCATGACTGGTGACTCACAACCACCTGTAACCCCAGCTCCAGAGGCTCCAATGTCTTCTGCAGACATGTGACATACACACATAGAGATATATACATGCACATACATAAAAATATCTTAAGTAAAAAAAAAATCTGAGTGTGACTGTGCACACCCCCCCCCCCACTGGGAGACACAGACAAGCAGCCCACTGGGCTGTCTTAGTCACTGTTCTGTTGCTGTGAAGAGACACCATGACCAAGACAACCCTTCTAAAAGAAAGCATTTCACTGGGGGTTTGCTTTCAGTTTCAGAGGGTTAGTCCTTGACCATTATGGTGGGAAGTGGACAGGCATAACGCTGGAGCAGTCGCTGAGATTCTGGAGATTCAACAGCCAGACAGCATAGTGGAAAGGCTGAGGGACAGGTCAGCAAGAGATCCCGTCCCTAACACCTAAGGTGGAGGGTCAGCAGATGACTCACGGGCCAAGGCTCCTGTTGTCATGTTTATCCCCGGGAAAGAGAGAACCGACTCCTGTGAGTTGTCCTCTGGCCTCCACATAAATGCTTGCATGAGTGTTCATACATGTATATGCATATAGACAAAATAAGTAAAAGGTAGTTTTTTAAGAAGCAGAAAGGCAGTTGAGGAGAATATCTTGATGTCAATCTTTAGCTTCCAAAGGTGCTTACATGGGCAAGCACACCTATGCACACACATGTACATACACACGTGTACACGTGTATACCCATCCACACACATGTACACACATGTGTACTCTCACACACATGTACACCCCACGTGTACATATATTTGCAAGCGTGTACACACACACAATGTAAAACATAGGAAAGGCAGAGAGAAAGTGTTGAGGGAGCTGCGGGCTGTGTTCCTGCCACCCGGCTCTCAGCCGCCTGGCTAGCTTATGCCCTGAAATAACAACACACAAACTATATTCATTTAAACACTGCCTGGCCCATTTCTATTAATGTGTGTAGGGTCAGAG
>NW_004949116.1:1630054-1632853 GCF_000317375.1 Microtus ochrogaster
GGCAAGCTGGGACTACAGGTACGTTCCCAGACCCATCATTGGTGAATTTTTTGTTAGATGCCAAACAATTACGCTTCTGTGCTGGATATTCCTACCTTATAAATAAAAAAATGCAGGGCTGAGGCTGTAGCTCAGGAGAGTGCTTGCCTGGCATTCATGACACCCCTGGTTTGATCCCTAGTGTTGCCTAATGTTGATATCAAACATCTTCACTCTCTCCCTCTTCCCACACCCCTCGGTCTGTGTTCTGTGACGCAGCTGAACTTCCAGGGAATGGCTTGGTCTTTGGGAGGTTCACCAGGCAGGCTGTGGCTGCGCTTCCTCCATACCAGAGGTGGTCTGGTCTGTCTCTGTGGTGGGACTTGTCTGTGTCACCAACTAGTGAGAAAATGATCACAGTATTTAGATAATCCACAGGGCATTTAGTGGGGTACCCAGGAAAGGGCAGTAGAGGTAGGAGGACCATCTGAGGATAGATGTTCACTCACAGATAGCTGGGAAACCTAGCTTGATCCCCTCTCAAAACCCCACAACAAAACAACGTCAAACAGCAGGGAAGTGGACCGAGGAGCTGGCTCGGTCAGAAAAGTGTCACCATTTGTGATGAGGTGTGTTCAATGACAACTTGACACAACAGGACCACCTGGAAAGAAGAGTCATGTGGAGAATGATTAGCTCAAGTTGGCTTAGGGACGTGTCTATGGAGTTTACCTTAACTGTTGATGGAGGTGTGACTACCCACCCTGGGTGTGGGCAGCACCATTTCACGGCTCAGCCCTAGACCGTATGTAAATTAGTGAAGAAAATGAGCTGAGCACAGCCCCAGGCAGGCAGGCAGGCAGGCAGGCAGGCAGGCAGGCAGGCAGGCAGAGGAGTGCGCTTCTTTTCTCTCTGCTCTTCACTGTGCTTGTGATGTGAACACCTGCTTGCGTGCCAGCCTTGCCTTCCCTAGGATTATGGAGTTGTGAGCCGGACAAACCCTTTCTCCCTTATGTTGCTTTCCATCAAACCTTTTTGCCATAGCAACATAAATGATGCAAGAAAAACCACAGGAGCGCAAGGACCTGAATTTGGATGGCAAGCATCAGTGTAAAAAGTTGGGTGTGGTGGTATGTACAGGTAAACCCCAGCGCTGGTGATGAGGGGAAGGGGTGATCTCTGCGGCTTGCCTGCCGACAAGCTGAGTTCCGGATTCAGTGAGAGACAGTCTCTATGGGAAGACAGCTGGCATCTACCTCAGGCCTCCACACATGCGCACCTGCACACATAGGCACACACCGCTATTACGTGAGACAGACCTTACTTTCAAGGTGTGTGCTCTGTGTCCAACTGAGCAGCCACAGCCTCACTGGTGGAACCGTGTTTTGTTTATTCATTTTATCTTAGCTGTTTCTGCAGAAGAGGAGCAGGGTGATATACACTTTGTTAGTCAGTTAACAGGAATTCTCACGAAACGATCAGCTGAGGCAAGGGTCACTTTAAGGGCAATAGGAGCCCAGCAGGTCCTGTTGGGTGATGTTGGGAACTGTGTGTCACTTTGCAGCAGGGATTAAAGGATCCTCTAAGGGCTTCTCCTCAGGTTCTGCTCTTCCCCTCGCCTAAGTCTCTCTGTAGTCTTTCTATAAGAGCCACAATGTCTGGTGCCTCTCACCACCACTGTGCGCACTTTCTGAGCGTTGTTTTTACAGGACAAGGCATTGCTTTCTCCTCTTCACCCCCAGCTAACGTGTAGAGAAGCAGGAGCTGATGCTGCTGGCTCGGATTATTGAGGAAAAGTTGATAACCCTCAGTGGACAACCTTCAAAAGGAAGCTGGGGTCCCAAACACAGTGGAGCATGCTCTGCCCCTGAGCCACCTGAAGGAGAAATGGACTAATGCACCCCCCCTTTTTTGGTATTAACTACATTTATTTATTTATTTTACATCCTGACCACAGTTTCCCCTCCCTCCTCTTCTCTAACTCCATTCTCCCACCTCCCCAGCGCTCCCCCCAATCCACTCCTCCTTTATTTCTGTTCAGTCTCACCGTGTAGCCTTGGCTGGTTTGGAACTCTCATTAGACCAGGCTGACCTGGAACTCAGCGATCCACCTGCCTCTGCATCCTAGTGCTGGGCCCTCCGCCAGGCCGGGCCCCCTTTCTCTGTGAATGACTGTCTGAAGCCCGTTAGGAGCATGGTACCACCTACAGCTGATTCTGGTCTTTGCTGATCCTCTGAGATGCTCAGTGGGGAAGCTTGGGGGGGGGATTTTAACTAGATCATTTTTTCCTTCTAAAGTCCTCATTATTTTCAGTAAATTACTCTTCCCATGAGCATTTAGAGGAGAAAGCAACTCCACGTTACGATCGGCTTAGTGACAAATGCTGATTCCAAACATCTGTAACTACTGAGAGCTTCACGGCAGTGCTCAGGGAAGTATTTAAGAGCATCTAGACTTGGTACTGTTAAAAGGGGTATTAATAGTGGGATAAAACTATAAACTGAACTTAAAAAGCAAACAAAAGCAGAAATATATGTAATTATTTAGACACAAATAAAGCTGCTCTTCCGGGTTCTAGAGCCATGCATGTGCAGACAAGCCCTAAGGCAAAAGTGCCTGAACGTTAAAGGCCTGTGTGGTTACTTACATCCACTAGGACTCAGCTAAGCCCTTGCAAGCATGTGTGAGCCTGTCATCACGCCAACCCCCGTGCACATGCGCTAGCCCCTGTTGTTCTTTTTAAAAATGCTGCAAGATCCCCAGCGGCAGTAGGCAGCAGAAATGCTGTAGGTCCCAAATGGTGGCGGCAGGCCATGTGG
>NW_004949116.1:1633543-1634922 GCF_000317375.1 Microtus ochrogaster
AATTTCAATATAGACAAAAACACTCTAAGGGATTACTATTTAATTTCAGTAGTGGTCTTACATTTTCTGACTTGGTATTTTACACACCTACATACAAGCACACTCAGCTCTACACATACATACACACACCCCTTCGGTATCTAGGGTTATGAGTATCATTTATTTCCAGGACTCAGTTTTACATTGGAAGTTAAAGACAAATCTGCATTCTGCGTACTGTGTATATAGTACTTTGGTGGGAAAGCCAAGGTTATTCGCCAAGGCCATGGAGCAAGCAGCTTCATCCATCACCAGGGTGGATGTCAAAAGGGCCTGACTGCCAGGGTGCAAGGTGTGTGGGGGTATGGGCAGCAGAAGGAACCTGCCATGCTCTTCCTCAACCCTGCTGTATGTGGGCCATGCTCTTCCTCAACCCTGCTGTACGTGGCTTCTCCTAGGTAGAGGGGAAAAAGATTTTTTAATGGTTTGTTGTCAGGGACCAGCCTTGACAAAAATACCTCTCTCCAGGGTAGAGAGGTGGGGATTTAGAAATATAGTAAAGAATATGAAGACATGAATGAAAATAATAAAATAGAGAAACACAGGCTAGTATAGGGAGGGTGTTCCAGTGAGTACTGAAAATTCGCCCCATTTAATTTCCAACTGCTTAAAATATCCCTGATCCCAAAAGATAGGAGTAAGACAAAAAACTACATTAACATGATACAAAGAAATGAACATATGAACTGAAGGTGGGCTACAACCATAGTTAAACATTCTGTTGCTAGAACAAAACAAGTCACGCTCACACCCTAGACCAAAACATTCTGTAGGCAAACCACTCCTTGGATGGAATCCAAAGTTATCTCCTTAAGGGAACTGGAATTTAGTAGGATCCTTAGACTTTTGTTTGAGGTAGGAACATCTACTTCTCTATTCCTGGAGTACAGGTCTGGCTATTAGCCATTCCTATTGACAATAACTCTCTGATCTACACCTAGGTGGGACCTTTGTTTGAGCTGAAACACAATAACCTTGAAAAAACTAGAGGTAAGTTCCAACTCCCTGACCTTTGGTCAGTGTGGAAATATTTTAGGGCCTCCAAAGTTTGTTTAAGATAATCTTATGTAGCCCAGGCAGGCCTCCAGTTCACTGCATGGCCAAGGATGACCCTGAACTTCTGCGTCAGTTTCCTGAGTTCTGGGATTACAGATGTGTGCCACTATGCCCTGTTCTCATGCAGTGCTAGGGCTCAAAACCAAGGCCTCCTGCATGTTAGAGATATGGGGATATTAGGGTATCTTTGAGTGTAAAACCTTCTTCCTTGGGGAGCTAGGGTCCTGGAAACTTAGTGGCCACTAAAGCTTTCTTGAGCCAGGCCTGGGCTTTGGGTTTCTTCT
>NW_004949116.1:1636357-1637566 GCF_000317375.1 Microtus ochrogaster
AACTCCCCCTGGACTGTACCAGGGGCAGGAATTTTTGGAAGGAAAAGTATATCATCTCATTAAAGGGATAACTATTCCTCCAATCTCTTCAACACGCTTAGGGCGAACCTACTTTTTAGGGTGGTCCCTCTACCCAGAACACAGAGTTCACTCTCTTGACCAGAGAGTTTCTTAATGGGCTCTTGTTGTGACTATAATAATGAAGAAGCATTTACCAGTTGAGCTACATCTCCACCCTGTTTCTATTGTTCTTCTGTTTTGTTTTTGAGACATAGACTCCTGAAGCACAGACTGGCCACTAACTCATTACAGAGCTGAAGACAGACTTCCAACTCTGGACTGCTCCTGCCTCAACTCTCAAGTGTTGGGATCACAGCTGTGCTCAACCACTCGGGGCTGTGATCAGAACTTATTTGTTTGTTTGTTTGTTTGTTTATTGTGTGCATACATATCCATGCAGGATGCAGAGGTCAGAGGCCAGTTTTGTGGAGTCTGTTCTCCCCTTCCACTCTTATGTGGGTTCTGGGACTAAACTCAGGTCACCAGGTCTGTGCTGCAAGCGCTTTTCCAGGCTGAGCCATCTCACCTCTCTGCTGGAACTTTAGGAAAGCAAACCTGCTCTTTTATTTCTTTAACCATGACATTACGTCCCCACTGACAACTCCTGTTTTCCGTTTTCACCACTGGATGTTAAAGGAGTGTGTGAGTACATAGCTATTTAGTCCTGTCAGGTGTGCTGATGTGTAAGCATGATAAGATTACTTCAGAAGGTGGACATATGGGACTTTTACTCTGCTGTCCAGGGTGCTGACATCTGAGATGCAGGCAAACAGTGAATCAAGGGCTGGAGATGTGGCTCAGCTGGTAGAGTGCTTGCCTACTATGCATGAGTCCCTGGGTTCAATTCCCCAGCACCCAATAACCCAGACATGGTGTCCTACACCTCTAATATCAATATCAGTTCTCAGGATGTAGAGGCAGGAGGATCAGGAGTTCAAGATCATAACGCTTATTGTACATCAAAGAGCCCCTAAGCAGGAGGCAGACACCTTTCCCTGAGGCCTTGACCTGGTAAAACTCCATATATTGCACACATACCATACTGTACAAACACAACACTATACCACACTACACACACAGCACAGTCTGCACACACACCACATATTCCCCACTCTCATTTTGGTTCTTTTTTTTATTTTTTTGAGACAG
>NW_004949116.1:1637856-1638449 GCF_000317375.1 Microtus ochrogaster
TTATCCCCTCCTTCCTTCCTTATCTTTTCTTGAGGCAGGGTCTCACTATGTTGCCCTGGCTGTCCTGTGGTGTGGGAGGTCCTTCTGTCTCTGTGCTGCTTTTATTGGTTAATGAATAAAGAAGTGCTTTGAGCCTATGGCAAGGGCAGAACAGAACTAGACGGGGAAAGCTAGGCTGTACGCTGGGAGAAAGAAGGGCAGAGTCAGGGAGAAGTCATGGATCCTCCACCTGAGACAGACGCTGGGAACATTACCTGGTAAGTCACAGTTACGTGGCGATGTACAGATTAATAGAAATGGGTTAAATTAAAGTACAAGTTAGCGAATAAGAAGCTAGAGCTAATGGGCCAAGCAGTGATTTAATTAATACAGTTTCTGTGTGATTATTTCAGGTCTAAGCTAGTCCGGTGGCTGGGAACCAACCAACAAGCAGCTCTCTCCTCCAACAGTCCTGGAACTCACTGTGTAGACCAGGCTGGCCTTGAACTCACAGAGATTCTCCTTTCAAGTTTAAAGATGTGTGTCACTAGGCCTGGCTTGATGTACATTTTCATGTCACTCCTTCCTTTGCCACACCGCAGCCCTATCCCCAG
>NW_004949116.1:1639369-1640704 GCF_000317375.1 Microtus ochrogaster
TGTGGAGGTCAGAGAACAGTTCTTTCCTTCCACAGTGGGGAGGCAGGAGCTCCTTGTTTCTGCTGTGTGCTCTAGGCTAGCTGGCTTAGGAGCATCCCCAAGACTCTTCTGCTACTCCTCCCATCCCATAGTCAGAATGCTGGGACTACATAGACCACTGCCTTATCTAGCTTTTGTTCTGCCTTGGAGGATGGAACTCAAATAGTCAGGCTTGTGCAGTGAGTGCTTTTACCTGCTGAGCCACCTTCCTGGCCTGCCCCAAAATCTTCAACCTGTGATTGGCTGAGTTCCCTTATGTAAAAGCCTGTGAGTAGGAAGGTCCACTGTATTCTCTGTGATACAACTTCTGGAAGAGTGTGTGTTGGAGGAAGGCTGCTTGTTTGTTTCCTGGCAGTCCAGCAGCTTAGACCTGAAATAATCACACAGAAACTATATTATTTAAAACACTGCTTGGCTCATTAGCTCTAGTTTCTTATTGGGTAACTCTTACATCTTAATTTAACCCATTTCTAGTAATCTGTGTATCACTACATGGCTGTGGCTTACTGGGTAAAGTTCCCAGCAACTGTCTCCAGCAGGGCTACATGGCTTCTCCCTGACTCTGCCTTCTCTCTCCCAGCATTCAGTTTAGTTTTCTCCACATAGCTAAGTTCTGCCTTGCTATAGGTCCAAAACAGTTTCTTTACTAATCAATGGTATTCACAGCATACAGAGGGGAATCCCTCATCAAGCATAGGTCTGTCCCCAACCTCAGCACTCTGACATCTCTCTGGAGCTGATCCCAACAGCAGCTGGGCCAATGAGACTCCATGGCTAGCCCCCAAAGGCATTACAACCTGCACCCTTCTGATACCAACACTGAGGCCCAGCCTGGAGGAAGGGTGACCTCAGTGGCTTGGTGGGGTTGGAGAACCCTAGGCACAGAACCAGCAGCCAGGAATTTGGCAGGTGCTCTGTTACCATACGTGTGTAGTTTGAAAGAAAATGGCCCCATAGGCTCATAGGGAGTGACACTACTAGGAGGTGTGGCCTTGTTGGAGTGGGAAGTGTGACTCTAGGGGATAGGCTTTGAACTCTCAAGTGCTCAAGCCAGGTCTAGTTCCTGCTGCCTGTTGTTGACTGGTGTAACTGGAGGGTTTCTCTCCTGCCTGCCAGTTCCTGAATAACCACTCCAAGGCTTAATATTAATTACAAACTGTTTGACCTATTAGCTCAAGCTTACTATTAACTAGCTCTTATGCTTAAATTAACCCATTTCTATTATTCTACCATGAGGCTTGTGCCTTGTTACCTCACATCTTGCTTCCCTGGTGGCTGCTGGCATCTCCCCAACTC
>NW_004949116.1:1641735-1646232 GCF_000317375.1 Microtus ochrogaster
AGCTCAGATGGAAAGGGATTCTGGTGGTAGGGAGCCTCGGAGTCCCAGAAAGTCACCCTAAATTTAGCAACTTTTAGCCCTGCTCCAGGGAATGGTTTCCCCAATGTAACAACTCTGCTCCTGCAGGGGAGGGTTTTCCCCAGCCAAGCTGTTACAGTTCTGCTCAGGTCCCAGGAGTGTAACTACTGTGCTCAGCTAGGGGAAGGTTTCCCTGCTGAAAGTTAAATTTCTGCTCTGCCCCGCTCTTCTCTGACCTGGCCGTGGTGAAAAGTTGTTATTTCTCTGCTAAACCTCATTCCAAAGATTAATTGGGAGAAAAGAATCCAGGAGAGTGGTTGCCTCCGCCATGGTGGAAAAAGGCACCAGCAAACTGAACAGGCACAGGGCTTATACAGGGCTTCTTAGGGGCGGAGGTTTTCTAGGGTGAAGATTTACAGGGTGGGAATTGGTCAAATTTCAATTCCTGAGCTTGGACAAGCTCAGAGAGTGACTGGATTTCATGCTCAGGGATTGGTTGGTTTTTGTATTGAGTTGGTCAGGGGGAGAGTATGTTTCTTTGGCTTTGGTTTCAGGACAAAGTGTGTTTCTTTGGCTGGCTCTGGTTTCTTGGCAGAGGTGTGTTTCTTTGGCTGGCTCTGGTTTCAGTGTCAGGGTGTGTTTTTTTTTTGTTGTTGTTGTTTTGTTTTGTTTTTTGCTGGCTCTGGTTTCTGGGCCAGGGTGTGTTTCTTTGGCTGGCCCCTTTACCCTACATGTGGTAGTATATGATTGTTAGTCCAGAACTCTGGAAACAGAGGCAGGATGATTACTGGAAGTTTAAGACCAGCCTGGGATACATAGAAAGACCATTTTAGAAAATCAAAAGCTAGTAGATGGCATGATTAACATTCAGGGATCCCTGAGCTCAACCATAGTACTGCATAAACTGGGTACCATACCAATGCCTGTAGTCTCTTAGGAGGAGGGAGCCAGAGGATCAGGAGATCAAGGCCAGCCATGACAATGTAAGATTCTGCCACAACCAACCAAATAAATACACAAACCACCATCAGCACCATCAGTATCATCAGCCAACACCTGCACCACCAACACCATCAGCTGCTGTGGGACAATGGTCTTTTATCCTGTCACCTGTATTTATATTGTTTTTAATAGAACACTGATTGGCCAGTAGCCAGGCAGGAAGTATAAGCAGAGTGACCAAGCAGGAAGTAAGGCAGGGCGATGAGAACAGGAGAATTCTGGGAAAAGGAAAGTCTCAGTCTGCAGTTGTCACCCAGACAGAGAGGAAGCAAGATGAGAATGCCTCACTGATGAAAGGTACCAAGCCATGTGCTAACACAGACAAGAATAATGGGTAAGATGTAAGAATTAGTTAATAAGAAGCCTGAGCTAATAGACCAACCAGTTTATAATTAACATAGACCTCTGTGTGTTTCTTTGGGACTGAATGGCTGCGGGACCTGGTGGGACAGAAATCTCTGTCAACAATCAGCACCACCAGCACCAGCACCACCAGCACCAACACCAGCATCAACACCAGCACCAGCAGTACTACTAGTACCACCACCACCACCCCCGCACCATCAGCACCACCAGGACCAACACCACCAACAGCAGCATCAATAGTATCAGGTCCAGCCTGGTCTACAAGAGCTAGTTCCAGGACAGGCTCCAAAACCACAGAGAAACCCTGTCTCGAAAAACCAAAAAAAAAAAAAAAAAAAAAAAAAAAAAATTAGGAGCGGCGGGGCTGCGTCCCCAGCACCCAGCCGCCTGCACAGCTAGCTTTATACCCGAAATAATTACACGGAAACTGTATTCTTTTAAACACTGCCTGGCCCCAATAGTTCCAGCCTCTTATTGGCTAGCTCTTACATATTAATCTAACCCATTTCTATTAATCTTTGTAGCACACAAGCTGGTTTACCAGGAATGATCTTAACCTGCGTCTGTCTGGAGTGGGACACATGGCGACTCTCTGACTCAGCTTCTTTCTCCCAGCCCTCTGTTCTGTTTACTCCACCCACTTAAGGGTTGGCCTATCAAGGGGCCTAGGCAGTTTCTTTATTAATAAGAAATCACTCCCACATCAGTATCAGGTCATCAGCAAAAAAATTGAAGCTTCTGACTACAGAGCATCCACCACAAGCATGCTTCCTTGTGTCAACAAGTGGGCTGCATGCCCCTAAAAATTGTGTGGGATTTACTTATCTAATATTCCAGGCATGTTCTACATACAAGGAAGAGTCTGAGAAATATGAGGCCTGCCCAAGATGGCTAGCCCTGAGCAGGCAGATTAGAGATTTAATCCAGCAGTCTGGCCAAAACTGGAATGTCTATCCTGCCTTCAGATGGGGGCTCTTGGTAGAATATTTTCAGGACAGGCAGAAACTGGACTGTACGGCCAAGTATTTATAGTTCCTGAGAGTGAACTGGTGTGAAGACATACCCCTGTGCACCACCCCCTCGGCTCTGCTCCCCAGAGCAGTGTCCACTAGTTTAGGGACTTGCAAGTGTGTCAGCTGGGATAGCAGGAGCTGGTTTGGGGCGGTCCCTCTCCCCAGGTGTTGTCTAATTAACTTAGAGAACACCAAGTCCTTCCTGGGATTTGAGTCCCTGGTCAAACATGTTAAGGAAGGACTTAGCGAGTAGCTCTGAGTGTCAGCTGGACCTGGGGTAACCTTCTAGAACTTTATTTGAATTCTTTCCAGTGTCCACATTTGTTAGCTTCTTAGTTTACTTTGCTAAAAAGTAGAGAGCCTCAGCCAGGAGGTGGTGGCACACGTCTTTAATCCCAGCACTCAGAAGGCAGAGGCAGGTGGATCTCTGTGAGTTCGAGGCCAGCCTGGTCTACAAGAGCTAGTTTCAGGACAGGCTCTAAAGCTACAGAGAAACCCCATGGTCTCAAAAGGAAAACCTACTCCCTCAATCTTCCCATCTCTGGGCACAGCAGTTGCCACTATAAACATAATTAGAAAGTAAAGCCAAGGGCTGGGGACAAAGCTCAGGTGCTGACAGGACCGCCTGGGTTTGATTCCCAGTACCACATAGGCTGGGTGTGCATATGGTGGTTCACACTGGTAGTCCCACTGGAGGTGGAGGCAGGGGATTCAGGTGTTCAAATTCAAGGCCATCTCTGACTGCTTATCAAGTTGGAGGTCAGCCTCAGCTACTGGAGATCCTGCCTCAAGACAAAACCAAAACCAAAACACAAAGTATCACCAACACATAGACATAGAAGCATATGTGCCTCTGTGTGTGTGTGTGTGCCTGCGTGTGTGTGCATGGTGTGCTTCTCTGTGTATGTGTATATAGATGCCTGTGTGTGTGTTCTTGTGTGCCTCTGTGTGTGTATGTATATGCCTATGTGTATGCCTGTGTGTGTGCTTGTGTGTATGTACCTGTGTGTGCCTCTGTGTGTGTGTTTGTGTGTGTGCCTGTGTGTGGGTGTGTGGGTGTGAGTGACAGCCTTCCACGGATTCTATGGTATCTCTCTGACATCCCCATTACTGGCCTTGTGACTTTGGGGAACTTCCACCCGGCCTTAATCTTATTTCTCTTTTCTGACAGGAAGCCTGTAGGCTACAGTGCCTCTTGTGGGCCAGTCAGAACGTCTTAGGTCTAAGATGGCTGCCAGGGTATCTACCAGACAACCCGGCACTTCATTCTAATTCTGTTATATACTTAATGACATGCCCTCCAGTGCCAAGACAGTTGACATGTTGAGGACCAGAAGACCCACAGAAGCAAACAGATACAGTGCTTGGGTCCAGAGACTCTCTACTGGTCCAGGAAAAGGCATGCCTGTTCTCTCCATTTCTTTCTTTGTGCATCCTTGACTCCACTCCCGTGTCCCCAGCGTGCTGATCAGCTGAGCTGTGTGCCTGTCCCTGCCTCTCCTACTCTTGGCATAGTAAGCCTTCACTACTTGCTTGGAGCTTGGTATGGATCATTGTTTGTTTAATTCTGAGAGAGAAAAAAACACCTGGTTTGGCCAAAAATGGATAACACTGCTGCTTGGCAAACACTTGGTGTTTTGCCATGGGCTCTTGCAGGCTGGGAAGAGCCACCAGTGTTGAGCTCTGCATGCGTCTGGACTTAGCCCTTCCTCCCAGTGTGCTGAAGTGCTTTGTGCGACTGTTCTAAGCATCACAACAATTTAGGACAAGGTAAGGGGCTGCAACACAGAAACAAGTACCTGCAGCTGAGCAAGCTAAGATCCCGTGAGAATGCCTTTCCCTGCCAGGCCATTGCCCATCCAGCTAGTTTCCCAATGCTTCCCTAGGGACACTCAGGCTGATCTGAAGCTCACTATGTAGCCAAGGTTACCCTGAACTCCTGATCTTCGCCTTCTGAGTGCTGGGATTACAGCTATGCTATGCCACACTCCATTTAGACTTAAGTTCTCGATGAGGATGCTGCTGCCTAGGGTTCAGTCTAGATCCTCACCCATCCTCTATCTATCTATCTATCTATCTATCTATCTATCTATCTATC
>NW_004949116.1:1646332-1650239 GCF_000317375.1 Microtus ochrogaster
ATCTATCTATCTATCTATCTATCTATCTATCTATCTATCTATCTATCTATCTATCTATCTATTATTTGGTGTTTTTTGAGACAGGGTTTCTCTGTAGCTTTGGAGCCTGCCCTGGAACTAGCTCTTGTAGACCAGGCTGGCCTCGAACTCACAGATCCTCCTGCCTCTGCCTCCTCAGTGCTGGGAGTAAAGGTGTGTATTCCTGGCTTAAACTTTTTAAAAAAAATTTTACGTGTATCAGTGCTTTGTCTGCATGCATAGCTATGATATGCATACAGTACCCATGGAGGCCAGAGGATGATCCCCTGGAGCTAGAGTTACATTGGTTGTGAGCTACCATATGGGTACTGGGAATTCAATCCAGGTCCTTTGGAAGAGCAGGCAGTGCTCTTATCTGCTGAGTCACCTCTTCAACCCCTCTATTTTCTATTTTTAATTATGTGTATGCTTGTGTGTCTCTATGTGTGTATGTTCACACGAGTGTAGTTGCCTGTGGAGTCCAGAAGAGAGCATTAAATCCCCTGAAGCTATAGGTGATTCTTAGCTGCCCAGCTTGAGTGCTGGGAACTGAATTTGGGTCCCCTGCAGAGCAGCAAGCCCTTTTAACCACTGAGCCATCTCTCCAGCTCTTTTCCTTATCTTTTTCTTGAGAATCAAGAGACGGCTGTGAATGGATACTGCCATGGTGTGATGTGAAAGATGCTGAAAAATTCCCAAATAAGGATCCAGTTACGGGCCTTTTCCAGGTCCATTGGGGATACCCTAGGGCCTGTCCTTGGGGAAAATGGAGAAAAGGCATAATATGATGACTTAATGACTTGATTTAGTTCTAGAGAAAGTATCAACTTATACAGAAGAGTTTACTGACTCTCCTTTGAGTTAAAATCCTATTTGGTGGAGTTTGGCAAGGGATACACATCCATTTAATCCCAGTACTTGGGAAGGCAGCGGCAGGAGGATCTCCATGAGCTGAGGTCAGCCTACAAGGCAAGTTCCAGGCCAGTCAAGACTCCACAGTGAGTGCCTGTCTCAAGAAACAAAAACAGACAGTGGAATGACCCATCCCATTTAGCTGTGAACTGCTTTTCTCTTGAACTGTCCTGCCTCCCCTCCTCACTGCAGTCACTGCGGACTGTCCTTACAGGCTTTGATTTTTGTTGTTTAGATGGCAGTGACCTTCTGATCCTCCTGCTTCCAGGCTTGCAGATCTTGGAAGGAGTTCAGATACGAGAACTCTCTCCAAGTCTCTCTCTCTGGTCTGGAAGGGTTTGGCTTTCCTTTCAAGACTTTGGCTTAGTTCCCCCCTCCCCCTCACAGGCATGTGTCTTCCTCTGGAAGACGCTATAGGCACAGATGATGTGGTGGTTTGAATGCAATTGGCCCCTATAATATCGTAGGGAGTGGCACTATTAGGAGGTGTGGCCTTGTTGAAATAAGTGTGGCCTTGTTGGAGGAAGTGTGTCACTGTGGGGGCAGGCTTTGAGGTCTTTTATACTCAAAACACTGCCCAGTATCACACTCTATTTTCCTGTTGCTTTCTGCTAAAATGTAGCTAGCACCATGTCTATCTGCACACTGCCATGTCCCATTATGATAACGGACTTAACCTCTGAATTGTAAGCGAGCACCCCAATGAAATGCTTCCCGCAGTCAAGGAGTCTCTTCACAGCAATAGAAACCCTAACTAAAACAGATGGCTTGCTTCTTTATAGGTAGTGTGGAGGTCAGGCCAAGAAAAATTCTAAAAAACTTCTTAAGACTAGAGCGAGGTGTAAGTCAATGGCTGATTACTCGCCTAGCAAGCTCCGGAACCTGGAGCCAACCAGGTGTGGCTCAGTGGTAGAGTGGCTGCTTGCCACCCACGAGGCTATAGGTTTTAACCCAGCACTGCAAGAAAACAATATATTTTTAAAAACAAATAATTTTAATATATATGTATGATATGTGTGGGTGAATGTATGACACGTGTGTGTGGTTGTCCACAGAGACCAGAAGAAGGTGTCCGAATCCCTGGAGCTGAAGTTACAGATGACTGGGAATTGTCTGACGTAAATGCCGGAAACTGAAGGAAGAGATCTGAACGGCAGAGCCATCTCTCCAGCCCCAAAGAAAAGGTTTCAGAAGTTCAGACTGAAAGGACAGGGACCAGTGAGGTGCCCCAGCAGGTTGGGGCCCTTGCTTGATGTCTGCTGACCTGAGTTAATCCCCACAGACAAGCGGAAGGAGAGAACTGACGGCACAGGGTTGTTCTTTGACCGCCACAAGCGTGTCACGGCACCTGCAACCCACCCCACCCACAATAAATAGATGGCAAAATTTTAAATGAAGTGTTGGGCAGGAGAGATGGCTCAGCAGTTAAGAGCACTGGCTGTTCTTCCAGAGGACCTGGATTTAGTTTCCAGCACCCACATGGCAGCTCCCAACCATCTGTATCTCCAGCTCCAGGGGACCTGACACCCTCTTTAGCACTCTGAGGGCACCAGGCTCATAACGGCGCTCACAAATATGCTTTAAACATCTTTTTAAGAACCGTGAAGATTGACGTAGTGTGATAAGCTGAAAAGGGCAGACTACATACACCAGAGCCCAGGAAGCAGCGTTCATCGCTGGGACGCTTGTTTCAAAATAGAAAGACGAAGCCTGATTTGGTGGGAGGGGCTGTTTGGGAAAAAAACCGATTTACCATGGGTTTGCTTTCACTTTCTGCTGCCAAGAAGGCTCGTGTGAATCCTGGAATTCAAACAGAAGTGTCTGCAGAAACCTTCGGATCACGTGCAACAAAGGCCCATCTGTTTCACCCTCTCCCAGTGAGCAGCGGAGCTTAAGTTTTCTTGTAAATGATCTGACATTAGCTTCGTGTACCCCATCAGCCCCCCCCCCAACAAATTTGTGATCTGAACAATCACAACCGAATCATATAGATTTGGATTCAATCTACGAAATAATTTTGAGCTATTTTCCATCCTTCTTCGCAGTGAGCAGAGAAAATGTACTAATGCAATGTGTATGCACAAGAATGTTTACTGTAATTGGAGACATTGGAAACAAATGTTTATGAATTGAAGGTGGCTCAGGCCAGAAGGCTAAGTCATTAATAATCACTGAGAGAAGTGGAATACAGGTGTGTGTGTGTGTGTGTGTGTGTGTGTGTGTGACAGGACACAGAGAGACAGAGATCTGACATGCAAGGTTGTGTATGGAGAAAAGCAAGCTGCCAGGCCTGATGGCTCACATCTGTATCCCCAGCACTGGGGAAGCTGAGATGAGAGAATTGCTTTGAATTGGGGGCTAGCCTGGACTCACAATGAGGTTGAGGTCAGCCTTGGCTAAGAGTGAAAGCCAGAAGCAGACAGATCTCTATGAGCTCCAGGTGGCCAGTCTGCTCTAGATAGTTCCGGGCCAGCCAGGACTAGGTGGTGAGACCCTGTCTCAAACGGAACCCCCAACTAAAGTCAAAACAATAAACAGCTAACAACCAAGTTAGCAAGGTAGCTCACTGGATAAAGACACTTGCTGCCAATTCCACAGGAACGGAACTGAATGAGACTCCTAGGACAGAGAGGGCTGGTGAAGCAAGCTCCACCGGGAGCAGAAGCCAGGAGCAAATCCAGCCCTAGGAGCCAAGCCTGTCCTGGGACACTGGCAGACCAGGATTAAGCCAGGAGCAAATCCAGCCCTAGGAGCCAACCCAGTCCTGGGACACTGGCAGACCAGGATTGAGCCAACGACCTGACTCAGTGTCTGTGATCTCCACCAGAACCGGAGTGGGACTGAACCAGTTACCTAAGACACAAAGAGAACAAGCTCCACCGGGAGCAGAAGCCAGGAGCAAACCCAGTCTTAGGACATGGGCGGATCAGGACTGAGCCAGCAACTAGATCCAGAGTCAGCGATCTCCACCACAACA
>NW_004949116.1:1651104-1662108 GCF_000317375.1 Microtus ochrogaster
TTTATTTAACAAAATCATAGAAGAAAACTTTCCTTACCTAAAGAAAGATATGCCTATGAAGATACAAGAAGCTTATAGAACACCAAATAGAGTGGATCAAAAAACAAAGTCCTCTCACCACATAATAATCAAAACACTAAACATACAGAGTAAACAAAGAATATTAAGAGCTGCAAAGGAAAAAGGCCAAGTAACATATAAAAGTAGACCTATCAGAATTACACATGACTTCTCAGTGGAGACAATGAAAGCCGGAAGGTCGTGGTCAAGCATTATGCAGACATTAAGAGGCCACGGATGCCAGCCCAGACTACTATACCCAGCAAAACTTTTGATCACCATAGAAGGACAAAACAAGATATTCCATGACAAATCTAGATTTCACCAATACCTAGCCACAAACCCAGCCCTACACAAAATACTAGAAGGAAAACTCCAAACCAAGGAAGATGGCTACACTAACAAAAACACAGACAACAGATCTCACCACAGCAAATCCCAAAGGAAAAAAAATGCACAAATTAACATCACCAACGATGAAAACTAAATTAACAGGAGATAGCAACCACTGGTCATTAATATCCCTTAATGTTAATGGACTCAACTCACCCATAAAAAGGCACAGACTAACAGACTGGATACAAAAATAGAATTCATCCCTCTTCTGCACACAAGAAACACATCTCAACCTCAAAGACAGACATCGTCTCAGAGTAAAGGGTTGGGAAAAAATATACCAATCAAATGGACCTAAGAAACAAGCGGGTGTAGCTATCCTAATATCTGACAAAATAGACTTCAAGCTAAAATCAGTCAAAAGAGACAAAGAAGGTCATTTCATATTAGTCACAGGAAAAATCCATCAAGAGGAAATTTCAATACTGAACATCTATGCCCCAAATACAAGGGCACCCTCATATGTAAAAGAAACACTTCTAAAGCTTAAATCATACATTAAACCACACACACTAATACTGGGAGACTTCAACACTCCACTCTCACCACTGGACACGTCAATCAGACAAAAAATGAACAGAGAAATAAGAGAACTAACAGATGTTATGACTCAAATGGACTTAACAGACATCTATAGAATATTCCATCCAAACAGAAAAGAATATACCTTCTTCTCAGCACCTCATGGATCCTTCTCAAAAATAGACCACATACTCAGTAACAAAACAAACTTCAACAAATACAAAAAAAAAAAAAATGGAATAACCCAATGTACCTTATCAGATCACCATGCTTTAAAACTAGAAGTCAACAGCAATACTAATTCTAGAAAACTCACAAACACATGGAAATTAAACAATGCTCATGAATCATCAATAGGTAAAGGAAGAAATAAAGGGGGAAATTAAAGACTTCCTAAAATTCAATGAAAATGACCACACAACATATCCAAATTTATGGGACACAATGAAAGCAGTGTTAAGAGGCAAGTTCATAGCACTAAATGCCTACATAAAGAAGCTGGAAAAAAAATCCCACACTAGTGAATTAACAGAACATTTGAAAACTTTAGAACAAAAACAAGCAAACTCACCTAAGAAAACTAGACGACAGGAAATAATCAAATTGAGAGTTGAAATCAACAAAATAGAAACAAAGAAAACAATACAAAGAATCAATGAGACAAAAAATTGGTTCTTTGAGAAAATCAACAAAAGAGACAAACCTTTATCCAAACTAACCAAAAGGCAGAGAGAGAATATCCAAATTAATAAAAGTCTACTCTTAGCTGTGCAGTGGTGGCACACGCCTTTAACCCCAGCACTTGGGAGGCAGAGGCAAAGGCAAGCAGATCTCTGAGTTCGAGGCCAGCCTAGTGAGAGCTACAGAGTCAGTTCTTGGACAGCCAGGGCTACACAGAGGAAACCCTGTCTCAAAAAACCAGACAAACAACAAAGAAATGATTGATGTGGGAGAGCCCTGCTCACTATGAGAGGTGCCCACGCTGGGCTGGTGGATCCTTTAGGAAAGCAGGCTGAGCAAGCAAGTGATGAGGAGAAAGCCGGTAAGCAGCACTCCTCCATGGCCTCTGCCTCAGCTCCTGCCTCAGGTTCCTGCCCTGACTTCCCTCAGTGATGGCTATAACCTTCGAACTTTAAGCTGGAACAAACCCCTTTCCTCTCAGGCAGCTTTAAGCCAGGTTTTTTTTTTTTTATCTTTTTTTTTTTTATCACAGCAACAGAAACACTAAGACAAAGCCTTTGAGGTAAATCCGGAAGTTGAATTGGGCCCTTACTTATGCAGCAGGAGGTGGAATTCTTTTAAGGAACAATGTAAAAAAGTTTAATTATGCATACATTTATTTGTGTGTGATTGTTAGAACAGAGGATAACTTTCAGAAGCTGGTGATCTCCTTCTACCATGTGGACCAATCATGAAAAATCCGCCAGCAGGTGCTGTTACCATCTCCTGAGCCATCTTGTCCGCTGAAGCCAGAGTTTTCAGATCTGGGAGTCTGCAGGGTCCTTCTCTGGTGGTTACCTAGGGCCTAGTTTCTACCTAGTTTTGAGTTTTCTTTCCTATTTGAGAACAGGGACAGTTTCTAGGTGAAGGTTATAGTCATTGGGAAATCTCGGGAATACCGTTCACATCAAACCCTTCAGAAAGGAAACACTGTTCTCTGAAAACTGTTGGGAACATCCTCCTTGTGAGAGTCTTCCTGACAGGCTTCACGCTGTTGTTCTGACAAACACATTCACTTCTAGGATGGTCAAGAAGATGGGCCAGGGTCTGAGGGCCAGCTGGCCTCCCCAATAGGCTAGCAAAGATGAAGCCAGTCAGAGTCTGAGGGCCAGCCGGCCTCCCCAATAGGGCTTCGCTTTCTAAGACAATAAAGTACACGTGAGAAAGAAACGTCTAGAAATGGACTTACAGTTAGTTACCGGTGAATAAAAAACATTTGATTCTCTTTTAAAAATGGAAGCACAAGCAGAAATCCTTAATAAATAAATAAATGTATTAAAAAAAATGGAAGCACAAGCCAGACATAGTGAGTTACAGGACATCCAGGGCTACACTGTCTCATTAATAAATATGTAAAGTCCAAAGGAACACATCCCAAAATTACCAGACATGGATAATACTCCAGCAAATGACACAACTGAGAGTCATGAGCATTTTTTTTTTTTTGAGATAGGGTTTCACGTAGCTCAAACTGATTTTGAACTCACTGTGTACCCGAGGCTGGCCTTGAACTCAGGATCCTTCTGTCTTTATCTCTTGAATGCTAGGATTACAGAGGGGAGATCAATTTTTTGCAGTTCGGGATTAAATCGAGGGCTTCCTGGATGCGAGGCAAACACCCTCACAACTGAGCTACACTTGCCAAGCCCTGATTTCTTATTCTGAGATGTAACCCTGGCTGACTTCAAACTCAGAACAGTCCTCCTGCCTCTGCCTCCATGCTGCAAATGAAACTGAACATCTTTACTTCTGAGATAGTCGGAAAAGGCTCTGATTTTTAACCTTGTAGCCAAAGGTTAGTTGACAAAAGGTTAGTTTTGGTGATGGCCACACCCACCCCAAACCACCGGTGTGTGGGACCAACTGTCCTTTCTGGCCTCTAATTCAGTCACATGTGCACCCTGTCTTGAGTGTATTTCAGACAGATTTGTTTAAAAGAAGCTCGTTTGGCATTCTTGAGAATTAATTAAATCCTTTGTCTTTGAACTTCAATTCTTCCATTTCTGCGCGTTCTCTGTGGCTGCTGAGGGAACTGTCAACACTAGGGGAATCCGCACCAGAGCAGCGGCCTGGGCGCACTGGAACTAGAGAGAAACCACCCGATAATCCCCTCGGCTTCTCTTACTCAGGTCTGGACCCAAATTCCTAGAACCTTCTATTTTCCCTTCCTCCCCCCTTTCTCCTTTCTCCCTCCCTCTCTCCCTCCTTCCACTCATTTTGATTTTTAAAATACAGGTGTCTCCCAGACTGACCTTAACTCCTGATTTTCCCGACCCAGCCTGCAGAGTCAATGAGAGAGTTCACTTCCCTCTCTCACCCCAGCTTCCTTTTTGGGCACCAGGAGGAACTGTGCTTGTGCCAGCTCCACTTAAGGCTCTATTTTCACCAAACACCTGGGACTCACCATATCTCTAAGACTTGAGATGCCTGTAGAATTTGCTTTAACAACTATAGAAAGGCTTAGGACTAAATTTGAGAACCAAAGCCACCCTAGGGTCACTGTGGCTTGGTAACATTGCTCAGCGGTCCAGTTGGTCTAGAAACACAGGCATATACCTGCTAGTCACATCTTAAGAGAGAACCAAGGGCTGGAGAGATGGCTCAGTGGTTAAGAGCATGAGCTCCTCTTGCAGAAGACTTGGGTTTAGTCCCAGCACCCACAGACAGCTTACAATGTCATTAATTCCAGCAATTAACAATTCTGACACCTTCTTCTGGCCTTGTATCACACACACACACACACACACACACACACACACACACACACACACACACACACACCTTAAACATAAAAATAAATCTTAAAAAGGAAGAAGGTAAAATCTGCTGGCAAAGCGGTGCGCGTACTGAGCTCTTGCTGCAGCCTGGTCCTCATGGTGTGTGGCTGGAGTAAGACTGTACTTAGAAAGCCTCAGCTTTGCCTCTTTTGTTGCTGCTGACTGAGACAGGGTCTCACGAAATCCAGGCTGGCTTCCAACTCCTGCACCCCCAGTGTCTACTTCCCGAGTGCTGGGATTGCAGGGCTGTGTCACGCCTATGCTTAGCCTCACTGTCACTGGCATTAGATAGACCAGTGTTCTGGTTATCACTCTCAGCTAGAACCAAATGGTTGACGAGGTGTTGTATCTGGTGAGACTCCAGCTTCCACCCTAGCCCTCATCTAAATGCTTGTTTTCTCCTTGGTCTCAGACACTTCGAGCAGAGACGAGAAGGTTCTTTTCCTTCCCTCTTCTTTCTGTGGTGCTAGGCGGTAAACCTAGGGCCTTGCGCATGCTAGGCCAGCGCTCTTCCACCGACCTGTATGCTCAGCCCAAGCAGCTTCATTTCTGACCATCTTGGCAGCCACGGCTCGCAAGTGCCCACAAGGTGGCTCCTAGAGTGGGCTTGAAGACGGCACTTTCAGACCACTGCTTTCATCACGGAAATATGTGCCCGGCTACAGGGATGGAATCTGTCGTATTTCTGATGAGGAAGGAGCATACCTGCTGTTAAGTCTTGCTCTGTATCTGCTGGGATACTCAGCTTCCTATTTAAGATAATTTATTGTGGAAAGGATTATATAATATATAAAAAAGGGAGGCTCCCCACTGCCCACCGTGTTTGGCCAAAGCTTGGTTAGTTCCTGTGACTCGGGATGTGTGATAGCACAAAGCTTGCCCTCCACTCTGGCCTTGTTTCTTTCTTTGCAGAGGGATGTGTTATGAGGAAGAAGAAACACGGCAGTGGCGGGGGCTGAGGAAGAAGCTCAGTTAGCAGAGCCCTTGCCTAGCATGCTTGAGCCCTGGGTCCTGGCACAAACCAGGAATTGTGGGGCATCCCTGTGATCCCATCATTAGGAGTGGAGGTGGGAGGCTCAGGCAGGAGGCTGTCTTCAGCTATTTAGTGATTTAAGAGCCAGATTGGGCTACAAAACAAAAATAAACACCAAAACATACAAAAAGAAAAGGTTGCTGGGAGTGGTGGTGCACACCTTTTATCTTAGCAATTGGAAGACAGAGGCAGATCTTTGTAAGTTTGAAGCCAGCCAGGTCTACATAATAAATTCTAGGACAGCCAATGGTACATAGTGAGTCCCTGTCTCAAACAAACAAAACAAACCAACACACACACACAAAGAAAATGAGGAGAAAGAAAGAGAGAGAGAGAGAGAGAGAGAGAGAGAGAGAGAGAAAGGAAAGAGGAAGAGAAGAAGAAAAGAAGAGGAAGGAGAAGGAGGAAGAGAGGAGGAAGAAGAGGAGTAGGCACGAGACACAGTTCCTGGGATCTAACTTTATATCTTCACTCCGTGTGTTTAGCTATTGACTGCTGTAAGACACACTTCCTTGGACTGATTGGCAAACACTCTCCTTCGGCCAAGTTTTCGCCACACACCTCAGTCCTCATTCAGCTTCAGCCTCGGCTTATGAGGCCTTCCAAATCTGGGCACAATTTCATTCACCTTTTACATTGAGAGACTTGCAAAAATACTTTCTTGGTTACTAAAGCTTAAGACCAGGACTATGGTAGGACTCAGCCTCTCACGGTCCTGCTGGGAGCTGCCCTTTGAGATATTTCTTGACTTTCTAGCTCAGGCAGATACCTCATGCACGTTTGCAAAACCATTGGCAATTTCTCGTCCCCAAGTCCCCCACACGTGGTTCGCTCCTCCTGTGTTTTCCCCACTTTCTTTGAAAACGCCAAGTCTCTCTCCACAGCTCGTCTGGAGCACAGCTTATACTCAAATCTGTCTCCCTGGAGTCAGGAGTCTGTAAAATCTGCCTCACCTCCTGCAGTGGCAAGCTCTCCTTCTCATTGACATTAACACCAACACTTATTAATTTAGTCTGGCCAGGCAGGCATGGTGGCACACGCTTAGAACCCTGGCACTTGGAAGGTGGAAGTAGAAGGGTTGGGACTTCAAGGGTATCCTTGGGGCTATGTGAGATCCTTTCTCAAGAAAGTGAAGGCAAGACTAGAGAGAGAATTTTGTTGGTGCTCTAACAAATGAAGCTTGTCTAGAGATCAGAGTGAGGAGCTAGCCACTAGTTAACCAGAGGGACCAGGCAGTGGTAGCACATGCCTTTTATCCCAGCACCTGGGAGGTGGAAACAGGAAATGAGTGCTATGGCTGGATGGAAAGAGGAAGTGATCTGGGCAGGGCCCAGACAGGAGCTGGACCCCTTTCTGGCTGAAAAGTTGGTGAGGTAAGAGGTGGCTGTGCCTTGCTCCTTTGACTCTCTGATCTTTCAGCATTTGCCCCAATCTGACTCCAGGTTTTTATTATTAAGATCAATTAGAATTCATGTTACAGGCCTGCCATTTACCAAGCCCTGGGTTGAATCCCAAATACCACCGAAAACAAATCAAGCTTCCACCGTGACCCACTTACTTGCCTGCCTACTGGCAGGAAGAGTCTGCTTTTGCCACAGGGTCCTCATCACAGGGTCAGAGCCGAGCCAAAAGGCGAAGGGAGTCACACTTTCTAGGGCCACTGCTGTGGGCCTCATATAGTCACTTCAGCAGGGAGCGGACACTATGGGCGTGGTGTTGAAGGAAGGTGTCACTGGGGCCCATCTAGAAGGCCGGCTGCCAATGCCTCTGGGGGCAATCTGTGAGGCAACTTTGGACAAGAAGCTCCCAGGGTTGGGAAGTATAGGTCAGAGTAGGCATAATCTGCCTGGACTTGGCGGGTTATGGCTCGGTGAGAGAAAGGGTTAACTTGCTCAGAGAAGCCCTTCTCATAGGGTAACTCATCTGCCAGGCTCTGGCCCAAGTCCTAGAATCCGGCTGCTTGCTTTAAATTGGTGGAGGGGATATATTTATGGCAGCTGTCTGGGTCTCCCATCATTTCTCCCTCACTTCAGAGGAGGTTGAGGAGATGGGAGAGCATGAACAGGTGGCTCCTGCGGAGGCTGGCGTGGACTGGTCCTGATACAAAGGCCCTGAGGGCTTGCGGAGGAAGATGTGAGTGGGGGGACGCTGGCAGGCAGCCCTTGGAAGGAGCTGGGTCTAGCTTTGCTCCTTTTAGGAGTTCTGCACCTGATTAACAATTCCACTCAAGATGGATTAAGCTGCTGGAGCCTCTGTCCATTTAGGAGTGCCAACTCTCTCCTCCTCTTAGTACCCCCTCCAGTTCCACCCTCCCTCCCCAGCTTGCTTTTGGGCAACTGTGAGTCCAGGATACACTGGGTTTCCCCTGGGAGGTCAGAAGAGGATGACTCCTTCAAGACCAGAAATGAGGAGAGACGAAGACCATGTTTATGAGAGAAACTTGGTTTCAGAAGTCTGACTGGGGAGCAGGGGAACGAGGGAGAGGGAACAGGGGAGCTGGGGAGGTAGCATGTATAGGGCCCCGAGTTCAATCCCCAACACTCCATAAACCAGACACAGGTATCAGAAGTTCAAAATCATCCTCAGTTACTGAGTTTGAGGACAGCTTGGGCTACACGAAACCCTGTCTCAAACAAGCAAACAAACAAAAACAAAAATAATAACAAAAAGTTTCCTGGGCCCTTGGCTCAAGAATCTCTTGTCCTCTACCGTAAATTTCACTCTGAGCAAATTTTCCCTTTCAGGAGACAATCTTGCTTCTGTTTAACCTTCTCCTGAAGAGAAGAACAGTAGTCAAGGCAGCAACTAACCAGAGGACGCCATAGGATTGCTGTTGTTAAAACACAAACACCTAAGACCTCCACTTGCCACCCCTGAAGAGGTCCATTCCTCTTTCTTTCTTTTCTTTTGTTGGTTTTGTTTGTTTGTTTTTCGAGTCAGGATTTCTCTGTGTAACAGCTCTGGCTATCCTGGAACTTGCTCTGTAGACCAGGCTGAACTCGAACTCACAGAGATCCGCCTGCCTCTGCCTCCTGAGTGCTGGGATTAAAGGCGTGCGCCACCACCATTGGCTGATGCTTCTTTCTTTGCCCCTTTCCTTACACGATCTTTTCCAGTGACAGCAAATCCTTGAGTCAGTTCTGATCAGAATTGTCCCTTGGGTGAACTTTATGATTCTGTTCTATTTTTCCCATCTGGTAAGAGCAAGGCTTTAATTTTTTATTTATTATAATCTTGCAAAGATTTATTTTTATGTGTGGAGTATTTACCTTCATGTATGCAGGCACACTGGTGCCCACTGAAGCCAGGAGGCCAGGTCCCCAGAATGGCGTTAAGGACAGTTGTGGTCTGACATGTGGATGCTAGGAACTGAGCCGAGGTTGTTGTTTTTTTTTTTTTTCAAGAAAAAAAAGTGCTCTTAATAACTAATCCACCTCTCAAGCTATCTATTTACTTACTATTCTTACGATGTGTGCATGCATGGTGGGGGCACGTGGGCCCCAGCGTGCACATGGAGGTCAGAGGACAGATTTGAGGACTTACGTTCTTGCTTCCAACCTTAGGCGGATTCTGGGAGCTGAACTTAGGCTGACAGGTTTTCATAGCGAATGGCTTTGCCCTCTGAGCTGTTGGCACGGTGCCAGAACAGACTTTTAAAACCATTGATTAGTTATTTGAAAACAAAACAAGACAAAACAAAACAACAACAACAAAACCCCCTGCTTTCTTATTTGGGAACTGGCAAAATGAGCTTTCGGTCAAACTGGCTCATGCTGGTCCTGGAGGTACAATGGTAGATGCCCTGCTCACCTGTCCCTCCATTCCTGCCCTATCCACGCTCCCCTTGGCTTGGTCTATGCTTCCTGTCCCCCCAGCCCCCCGTTTTCCTCTGCCAGCTTCCAAGTTCTCCTTTATTCAGCTAAGATCCAAGGATCTCCCTCAGAGAACACAGATCACGGTGGGCTCCTCTGACTTGGCTGCCAAGGCCTCCGTGGCAGGCTGGGCACCAGCACAAGGAGCCTTTATGCCACTGGCTCTCCCTCCCGCCCCAGCTGCCCCGGGCTCTGCTTCTTCTTAGTCTTTTCTTCAGGATTTTTTTTTTCCAGTTGACTTAGCTATTATAGTACAGGGACAAGGAGAAGGGCTCTGGAGGCTAGGAGCAGAGGGCTGGTGGTTTGGCCCTAATATGATGTCACCAGCAGTCATGGGTCCCAGAGGGCAGAGACCTTGTTTTCTTTTTTTTTTTAAATATTTATTTATTTATTTATTATGTATACAATGCTCTGTCTGTGTGTATGCCTGCAGGCCAGAAGAGGGCACCAGACCCCATTACAGATGGTTGTGAGCCACCATGTGGTTGCTGGGAATTGAACTCAGGACCTTTGGAAGAGCAGGCAATGCTCTTAACCACTGAGCCATCTCTCCAGCCCGAGACCTTGTTTTCTGAGACTTACTTTACTTTCCTAGTCAGAGACAGAGATGGGGGTCTGTCTCTTGATTAGCCTGGGACAATTTTTTTTTCTTTTTTTTTCCTCTCTCCTCTTCTCTCCTTTCTCTTCTCTTCTCCTTTCCCCTTCCCTTCCTTTCCCCTCCTCTTCTTTCCCCTGCCCTCCCCTTCCCTCCCTTTCCCTCCCCTCCTCCTTTCTTGGACAGGCCTTGTTTATGTAGCACAGGCTGGCCTCCAACTAATGATCACCCAGCCTCAGCTTCCTAAGCATTGAGATTCCAGGCAGGAGCCACCAAACCCACTTCCTACCAGTCTAGGAAATTTCTAAAATGCCAGGAAGCAGAGAATGGAGATCACGGTTCAACTCCAGCTCAGGTGTGTAGCCAAGCAGACATCTCTCACTGGGAACATTTGTGCCCCTCGGGCGTGACGAGAGCCGCTATTGTGAACATCTGCTCCACCGTACACAAGACATAATTAAACTTTTATGTTTGTATAACTGGACTCCACTTTTGAGTTCTCATAGCTCCGGGAGAAGACATATAGAAGTCAGCAGGAAAAATGAGGGCCACTAGACCAAGGAAGACAGACTTGCTACCACTTTGTTTTCCCCTAGGGTATAAGACAGAGTAGGGTGCAGTGGTGGCAGAGGTGTGAGATCCATCAGAGTTGATAACCTGTAGAGGACAGTGGGGAGTTCAAGGTCAAGCGATGTCGGTCATGAACATTTATCTAGAATGTTCTATTATTCTAGAACATGGATGTAACTTAAAACGCACCATGGGTTCTAAGCCAGGCCTGGGAGCTAGCATTGCTGGGTCCCTGGATTGTTATAGGCAGGGCTGGTGTGGATAAGCACCTGTGCATTGGTGTGTAGTAGAATATTTAAGGCAGGGCATCAAGGTGTGTGTCTAACCAGCACTCAGAAGGCTTAAGGTGTAGGAATCACCTCGGGTTCAAGGTCAGCCTGGGCTACAGACCAAGGCCCTGTCACAAACAAGCAAGCAAACAGGCAGGAGGATCAGGGAGTTCAAAGACAACTCATTTAC
>NW_004949116.1:1662208-1664355 GCF_000317375.1 Microtus ochrogaster
GGAGGAGGAGGAGGAGGAGGAGGAGGAGGAAGCAGCCATGTATGCTGGCAGGTGAATCTCTCTGAATTTGATGTCTTTGATGTCAACCTGGTCTACAGGGCAAGTTCTAGGTCAGCTGGGGATACACAGTGAGACCCTGTAAAGAAAAAAGGAAAAAAGAAAAAGAAAGAAAAGAAAAAGCTCCTCAAAGATCTCAGGAGGCTGAGGCAGGCAGAGCACTGGGTTTGAGACCAGCCTGACTGCAGTGAGACCTAAATATAGACAGAGACCTGAAAAATAAATGTATGCACATTTAAAATTTTAGTTATGTACATATTGTGTGTGTGTGTGTACATGTGCCACGGCAACCCAGAGGTCAAAGGATAACTTGTAGCAATGCATCTTCTCCTTTCAACGTGTGGGTCCCAGGGGATTAACTTGATGGCAAAATGAATGCTTCTGGATAGAACCTTAGCCCCCCCCACCCCCGCGCCCCCAATACGTGTGTTCTGGTTCCTCCCTGGGGTCACCTTGGCCTTGTCCGGCCTAGCAGAAGGAGGCAGGACCCAGCTCTGTGTTCACGTTGTCTGCTGTAACATTTGAAGCATGACCACAGTGGCCACACTGCGCTGGCAGACTGCTCGACCGAAGCACTGACACGCAGGCCTTGAAGGTCTCATTCAAAGGCAGAGAGCGAGCACTCGTACATCGGGTTTGTGGTGCCAAACCTGCTCCTAGACTGACTTCACAATCGAACTGATCAACTGTCACAGGCCACCCTGCCAGGAAAGTTTCTAAAACTGAAGTCACACGGAACTTTCCCTCCTCCCACAGTACCACACACACACCCCTTCCTTTCAGAAAGCAGCAAATTCACTTAAAAATGATTCAGAAAAGATTGATGACATTTTGGAATTGTACTGAAAAAAACATATGACCTCTTTAGTAAGTCATGAGTCAGGGCCAGGCTGTTAGACGTCCGTGATTCTGTGTAATTAGGAGTCAGGGCAGGAAGAGCTAAGAATGGCATGGATTAAAAAATTAAAATACTTTCCCTTTATACTTTCTGGGCTGCACTGACATTCTGCTTTCTGCAAAATTCCAGAAACAGATCTTCAGGAGAGCCTTATCGGCAGATGGAATGGGGGCCCAGAGCAGACACCCCTGAGCTGGCCTTGCGTGTGAAGGTGGAGCGAACACTTGTTGAGTTCGCAACACACAGGGGATGCGTATAGTGGGCCATTTTGAAGGCGTTCATCACCTTGCAGACAGCACACAGAAGGAAGAATGTGTACATTTGTTTTAATTCATTCATTATTATTAATATTGTTGTTTGAGACAGCACACAGTAGCCCAGGCTGGCCTCAAAACTGTGGCAATCAAACAAGTGAACCTAGCGACATCTGGGACTAAGGGCGTGGCTCATTGGGCAAAAACACCTCCCACGAAGCTGAATTTGATTCTCTGACCCCAGTGTAAAGTATACTCAAGGATGACCTTGAACATGACGTCTCCCTCCTCTTTATCTTTCATTCTCTTCTCTCTCTGCTTTTTATATTTTTTGAATTTACATATTTTTAAGGTAACTATGTAACCCTGGTTGACCCAGAAGTCGGTATGTAGACCAGGATGATCTTGCACTCACAGAGATCTACCTGCCTCTTGCTTCTTACCTTCTTGGGCACCAGGCACTTACATGGTGCATAGACATTCAGGCAACACAATCATACATGCTAAATAAAAATTTAAAAATCTCAAACAAGTCATTTCTTCAAACTAAACTTTGTTAGGTTCAGATGTATACATATTTTTTCAAGACAGGGTTTCTCCGTGTAGCCCTGGCTGTCCTGGAACTCATTCTGTAGACCAGGCTGCCCTTGCACTCACAGAGATCTGCCTGCCTCTGCCCCCCAAGTGCTGGGATCAAAGGTGTGAACTACCACTGCCCAGCCTCAGATTATATTCTATATTTATCTTCTAATAACTGCCATGGTCCAGGACCAGCCCGGACCTAAATTATTTCTCAAACCAGCAGGGAGGCATGGGAATAAAGACGCAGCTCACATGAGTTTATTGGGAGGAAGTTTTCAGAGATCCTTCATGAATTCCTGAATTCACATCCTGAAAATCACCCACGTTTATTCTCCAAACAGTTTTTTTTTTTTTTT
>NW_004949116.1:1665480-1671302 GCF_000317375.1 Microtus ochrogaster
GAGGGGAAGCACAGTCTGCAGTGGTGAACCAGCCACAGAGGGGAAGCACAGTCTGCAGCGGTGACCCAGCCACAGAGGGGAAGCACAGTCTGCAGCGGTGAACCAGCCACAGAGAAAGCAAGAAGTGACTGCATTGCCGAATAAGGTACAGAGGCACGTGGCTAACGTAGACAAGAATAATGGGCTAATATAAGTTATAAGAGTTAATAAGTCTGAGCTACTAGGCCAATCAGTTTATAAGTAATGTAGACCTCTGTGTGATTTCTTTGGGGCTAAATGGCTGTGGGACCTGGTGGGACAGAAAACCTCAATCAACAGAGCAGAGTGACATTAGCATATCCTGACTCTCTGTTTAGGATGGCTTCAGTTTGTCACAAAAGGCTAGGTGACCACTTTCTGTGGGGCAGGTGCAAATTGTGGCCTGAAATTCTGGCCTCCATACAGAGTGGAAATATGGGCCCGTATAATATCACCCCTATAAATGACATGGTCAGAGTTCCCTTGGCTGGGCAGGTCTCTACGTGAAATATATCTCAGGATAACCTGTCAAAATCTATACCCACTTGTTTCACTTTGCAGCAGAAAACACTGAGGAAGCTTACACTCGAGTCTCTGATAAATACCACCAGGGTATATCTGGAAGCTAACCAAGTTCATAAACTTGATGCCAAATACCTATGGATCCTCCCTTTAATAATAGCTTCTCGACTGATCCAAATTAAAGGACAGAGGGCAGTTCAACCTGAACCTCAGCAAAACTCCAAAGTCAGAGAAGTCATGTGGGTTGCCCCTCTGTATGCTGTGAATATGTTTTGTTACCATTGGGTAATAAAGAAACTAATTTGCCCAATAGCCAGGCAGAATAGAATCAGGTGGGAAATTCAAGCAAAGATACAGGGAAAAAGAAGGCAGAGTCTCAGAGATGCTAGCAGCTGCTGGAGAAGCAAGATGTGCAGTAAGAAGCCACGAGCCTCATGATAAAATATAAAATAATAGAAATGGGTTAAGTTGTAAGAGCTAGTTAATAATAATCCTGAGCTAACAAGCCAAATAGTTTGTAATCAATATTAAACCTCAGAGTGATTATTCAGGAACTGGCAGGTGGGAGAGAAACCTCCAGTTACAGGGAGGCATGTGGTTCTTGGGGTATACTTACTGGAACTTTCTGCCCCTCAGCAAGCCAGGCAAACTCAGGTCCTTTACCCACTTCAGAGGGTCTGCACCATGCTTGCCTTCAGAGCTGGGAACCACAAGGGGATCTGATGGAGGAAGGTCATTGGTTAATTATAATAAAGAAACTGCTTGGCCTCATAGGTTAAAACATAGGTGGGTGGAGTAAACAGAACAGAATGCTGGGAGGAAGAGGAAGTGAGCTCAGACTCGACAGCTCTGCTCTCTGGAGCAGAGACGCCATGCTCCCCTCTCCCGGGCAGACGCGATAGCTCTGCTCTCTGAGACGCATGCGATGAAGCAAGCCGCCAGGTCAGACATGCTGAATCTTTCCCGGTAAGACCGGTGCTACACAGTTTATTAGAGATGGGTTGATCGGGATATCAGAATTAGCCAGTAAGGGCTAGAGCTAATAGGCCAAGCAGTGTTTAAAAGAATACAGTTTATGTGTTGTTATTTCGTGTAAAGCTAGCCAGTGGCGGGGGCTGGGTGGCGGAATGCAACCCGCAGCACCCCACTACAGGGATCCAATGTAAGCGTAACACTTCTGTGCTGCTGGAGCCTTCCTGTGTGGAGCAGGGAGCCTTCATAGCTTCTTTCCTCCATCTTGAAACAGGGTGAACAGACAGACACACACTCAGCTCAAGCACTTCACAATTAGTCAGATGCCGCGTCGAGCTTTTTGCTTTCCTTCTTGTATCTGTGATCTCCCGATATTTCTCCCATTTTGGGGTTCAGAAACAAAGGCAGCCAAACAGGAGCCTCATTAGCACCATGGGCACTGCATCAAGCCATTCCCAGTGATTTTGCTTCTGAAAAATGCCAGTTGGGGAATTCAAACTTTTATCTTCTCTGACTTTAAGCTTGTTCTCCTTTTTCTGCTTCTTGTCTGTGTGCAGCATGTGCAGGTGAATGGAAATTGCCATCAGGTGTCTTTTCCATCACGCTTCCCTTTATTCACTGGGGCAGGGTCTCTCTCTCTCTCTCTCTCTCTCTCTCTCTCTCTCTCTCTCTCTCTCTCTCTCACACACACACACACACACACACACACACACAAATCCTGCTCAGTCTAACTAGCCTTGGGGACCCCATCTTTGCCTCCTGGGGGCTGCTGGGATTAAAGGTAGCTGACATGCCTGCCTAGTTTTTACGTGGGTTCTGGGGGGTCCAAACTTTAGTCTTTACACTTGCATGAACCCAAATGTTAGCAGGCAGTGTATGCCATAATCCTAGCACTGCATTCTCAAGGCAAGACTCAGCTACAGCTACACAGTGAGTCGGAGATCAGCCTGAGTTACAGGAGACTTGCCCCCAAATAAATAAATGAGTTCCCTCAACCCCCGAAACTCTTGCTCTTCGACTGTGCTATTGTCTAACCTGGAAGGCATGGTCAAATTATAATCCGAATTATTTATTTCATGGTTGCCTGTAACTAGTATATTCAGGAGGCAGAGACAGGAGGATTGCTTGCAAGTCTGAGGCCTGTTTGGACTCCATACCAAGAGACTTTGCCATTAAAAAAAAGCAAACAAAATATCTTTACATAATTTAATAGTTGGGAACAATAGTTGGGGACCGTCTTTCTGGACACGGGGGTGGGGCAGAATGGAGATAGGGTGCTGGGGTGCTGCTCCTAAATCATGTCATATGACCTCTCATTCACTCAGGTGTGGTGACTGGGTAGTTAGGGCGGGGCATCCTAGGCCTTCGGCACACCACAGCCACAGTGCAGCAATCACACCAGCGAGCACTTTCTGGGTTTATTAGGAAAAAGCTGGAATTTTGTCAAGGATCGTTGATCTTGGCAGCAAGACAAACTCCCACCTCCCTGGGGGCGGGGGAGGGGTTCAGTCAGTTGCAGAAGGGAGAAGACAAAACCTATGGGAGCTTTCTTAGGGGCACCCCTCCCTGAAGGCTTCCAGAAAACAAAGTAAAATCCCTGGATAATCGAATCGCTAAACTGGTTACACACAAGTTAGAAATTCCTCAGACAGCTGACCTTTACTATTTGCTGAGCTAACAACAAGAAACTTATAATCGTAATGTAATGGTTATTATTTGTTTAATTGAAAATCTTTATTTCCTTCATTTTGTGTGGGGGTATGCCCATGTCAAGCCATGTGTGTGGAGGTCAAAGGACACCTTGGGGGAGCTGGATCTCTCCTCCCACTATGTGGGTCCAGGGTCATCAGGCTTGCCTGCAAGAGCCTTACTAGCTGAGCCATCATCTCACTAGCCCTTATTTTGCTTTCATTCCAGGTGGGCCTGGAATTCATTATGAATCCCAGACTGGCTCCGAAGTTGTGGCCATCCTGCCTCAGCCTGCAGAGGGCTGGAATTACAGTTCCATCCATCTCAACATGGTTGTCATCGCCGTCTTAGAGCGTAATGCTGGTTCTGGGCCTGTGACTTTTCTGGTATGAGGAGGTGGCTTTGTCAGTGTAGACAAAGAGCAGCTGAGTGTTTCCATCTCCGAGATCGGGACTCAGAGACGCAAGACTTAAGAAACGGTTTGGGTTTCTTTGGGTATCTGCTCGGGGCAGGGCCTCACCTCCAGCCTGAGTTGACCCTCCTGTGGCAGCCTCCCTACTGCTGGGATTGTAGGAAGGAACTACCACACTCAACCTCGGCGCCATCACTAGAATATTTGCACGCTGTCAACAATACTAGGGAGCTGTGCTTATATCACTTGGGAGGCAGCGGCAGCCGCAGCGGCACACGATCATCCTAGCTAAATCCTCAGTCTTAGCTGGGGCTAAGAGCCGAAGTTAACCTGGAAGCTCCAGTTGCCCAAGGACAATATAACTTCCTGGAATGCTGGGAGCTGTAGCCCTGGGGAAGTACCAAGCCCTTTGAGCCTAAACGAGTTGGTTTGAGCCAACTACACTGGATGTGCTTGAGGTGCATAGACAGAAAATAGGTTAGGCTGTATTCTTGCCCCTGATTGGACCTGATGGGAAATGCAATGAATTATGGGTTTTGCTTTTTTAATACTCTGCAAAACCTGAGTCGTGGACATTCCCTGAGAACCCTGGGGTGAACCTGGCCAAAGTCCATCTACCTGGGCAGTATTTGATTAAAGTTTGCTTCGATTTGTCTCTAAATTGTGGAACTGGTTTTTCTCTCGTGACTCTTGGGATTAACACTACATGGGAGCTCGATCTTAACAAATAAAAAAAAACTCACTGCTCAGGCACTTGATATAAGGACTTCTTAAGATGGCATGCTGTTTACGCTAGAATCAGAATATTCGGTATATAAAGCTAACTCTTAAAGCCCCATGAAAATGGGGGTGCAGCATCTGTCATTTCCAAGTGGGTGACATCTCTATCCACAGTCTGCTGGAAGAGAATGGGCCAAAACATACAAACTGGGTGAAGCAGAAATTACAGGAATTTGGAAAGGGGATGCTGAAAATATAACACTGTGCAAACCAAAGGCGGAGAGTTCTCAACTGGCTGTAGGCAACGAAGGGCCAGGCCACAACTGCAGCCGTGCAGGAAATGTGGACTCTGCTAAGAGCCTGCTTCCTGAGAGTGTTTCTGATTAGCTGAGAAATGGTTTTGGGGTTGCATGGTCTTGTTTACCTGTGGTAGGTTGCCCCAGAGGGCCTCGGGGCTCTGGGCCACAGTGATGACCGTGGTTAGAGGAGTTTTCATCTTCTGCGTTTCCTTTTTTCCCTCCTTTGTGTTAGATACTCGGATCAAGACGAGGAAGGCTGAGGGTAGAGGCACAGCCTGTCATCCCAGTATTTGGGAGGCTGAGGCAGGAGGATTTCGAGTTTGAAGCCAGCCTGTGCTACACAGTGAAGCTCGGCCGGGGTGGGGGTGGGGCGCTCTTGGTGTTCGTGTGTGAGGAAGGGTTCTGGTTTGAACTCTGAGGTAGAGTAGGTACAGCTCGGTGCCAAGTGCCTCCTGGGGCTGGGGATGTGGATTAGCTGTAGAGTGTTTCACGGCCGAGTCCCAGTGCAGTTTAGGAATTCTGCAGGCCTGACTTTGACAACCATCTACCCCACATTGTGAGTGTGGTAACCAGGTCACCAACATCAGGCCTTCACAATCACAGGCCAGCCCCGAATACAGGGCGGGTTACTGTGTAATGTGACCCCGCCTAGAAGTCACAGTGCAGAGGTTTAACTGGGATCCCATACCTACCTTTAATTATCTGGATCTGTGTCTTAACCATCCTCAGCTCCGTGGACTGTTAGCCACCTGTATTCATAGAAAACGAAACAACTCTCAACTAATTCATTTCTTACAGTTTCTGCAAATTAATCGATCACGTGGCTTGCTAATCTATGGCCTTTTAAAAAAATTTCAGGCTGACTGAAAGTCATTTTATTTCAACAGTGACAGCAGCGAAAATTTTTGGAATCACAAGGAACCTGCTCTGCCCAAAAGGAGAATCGGGGGTCAGAGTAGCTCCGAGTAACAGCAGTGCTCCCCGCTTGTTGGACACCCCAGCAGTTCCCAGGGAGCCTGTCAGACTTGCAGAAGAATGGAGGACTGGCGGCTGGCCAGGCAGCCAAAGAGCTGGGAATAGTCCTGTCTACAGAATCTGAAGGCTTCCCCTGCCTCCACCAGCCCAGCCCCGCAGTGACGCCTGCTTCTGCAGCAGCAACGCCCCTCCCCCAACTCCTGGGGTGGTTAAGA
>NW_004949116.1:1671402-1672931 GCF_000317375.1 Microtus ochrogaster
AGAGAATCAACTCTGTTATTTCTGCTCTATGAATATTCTCTGGGCGGGGTTAGTACTGAGGAAGAAAACTAGTGCGGAGCCCCTCCCCCACCCCTGAGGCATTCCAGCGGCTCCTGACTGAAGCCTTGCAGAGGCACTAACCTCAGAGTGACAGTGGTAGCACCCTCAGTCCTAGGCTGGCCTTGGACTCACGGGGTGGCTAAGGCTTGTCACCACAGCTGGCCTTGAACTCAATCTGCCACCAAGGCTGGCTAGGGACTCCCTGTGTGGCTAAGGCTGGCCTTGGACTCACCAAGCCGAACTCAGACTCCCTAGTACAGGGATCATAGTCACGTGCCACCATGGTCGACTTGTTCCCAGTCTTGTCAGACCTGATCAGCAAAGCTTTACTTAGCCAGGCCAAGTATTGGATGTCTATAATCCTGGTCCCTAGGGAGACGGATCCAGAAGGATTGTGAATTCAAGACCTGTCTGACTACAAAGTGAGTTCAAGACCAGCCTGGGCAACTTAATGATACTCTATCTCAAAATAAAACAATTAAAAGGGGGTCTGGGAGAAACAAACCTGGGGTGGAGTATTGAGATGGCCTGGAGCATCAGAGCACTTGCTAAGCAAATCCTAGGTGGAAGAGAGAACAGACCCCCCAAAGAATCTGCCTTCTGACCACACGCACAAGGAAGAAGTCATATATTCAAAATGAAAGAAATCTAAAATATAAAAGCACTTACAGCGTAGCTCAGTGGTTGACAATTTGCCAAGCACGTGGTGAAGGGCTCTGGTTTATTTGAAGAACTGGGAGGGAGGGGGAGAACTAAACCAACATTTTGTTGTTTTACTTGTTTGTTTAACAAGGTCTTGGAGCTGTTGAGACAGCTCAGTAGGTAAAGGCATTTGCCACCAAGTTTGATGGCCTAAGGGATCCCAGGAACCCTTACGGTGGGAGGAGAGAACATGCCCTGTGGCATGGGTGCCTTCTACCAAAACAACTTGTTTAAAAAAAAATTATAGGTCTCACCCAATATTTCCTAGGCTGGCCTCAAACTCGCTAAATAGTTGAGGATGAATCTTCGGTCCTGATCCCTCTGCTTCTATTTCCCTAGTGCTGGGATTACAGGCCATTTTGAGATTTGAACCCTGAACCGTGAGCATGATAGGCAAGCAGATAACTACTGAGCTACACTCCCAATATCCTGGTAGTTTGAAAGTGAAACAAGAAAAAGTTTTATACACTCAAAAATCACTTTAATAATATAGGTTGCCTTCTAACTAGGCTATCTCCTAGTGGCGGGGTTTCAGTTTTAACTTTCTTCTTCCAGTCTATTTAAGTTCCTTGCTAAATTCAACGTAAAAATTCAGTGATAGAAAATTGTCATTTGTAAACAAAAGATGTGTAAGCAGGAAACTTCAGAATGAAGACCCTACTGGGACCAAGATGGGAAAAACAGTTCTGGTCTCTCGGTACCTTTCCAAAGTCCACGGGGGTGGGGCAGGGCTTGGGAACGCCATGATTATAGCTTTTGCTTTACCC
>NW_004949116.1:1673111-1677712 GCF_000317375.1 Microtus ochrogaster
ATACACTGTGGTTTTGCTGTTGGCCAGCCTATTGAACAGGGTCAAGACCCTTGTTTTGAAGTTTGTGGCTCAACAACCCTCACGTCTATTTCCTCTATGGGGATGAGGGGATCCTCAGGCAAATTCTACTTTGTAAGGAGATGTGGCCTGGGCTGGGGGTGAGGGGGTCTTGTGCTTTGGTGGCTTAGCGTAGACAGCCAGAGACAGCTGGTGGCAGTTCCCTGGAACAGTCTGAGGCAGAGAAGATGCCCTGTCTGTGCTCTTTCCCAGTGCACTGGTCGGCCTGAGAGGGAGAGACTTGCTTAGCTGCTCTCTTTGCCCAAGACTCTCTTTTGCCTACTAAGAGTGTGAGTGTGTGTGTGTATAAAGTCCAAATATAATAATTTCTTCCTGAGACAGGCTGACCACTGTCAGTTCAAATAAGGTGGAATGAGAGGAATGAAACTTATGGTTGACCTCTGACCTCTACCCGTGTGTCACCGCACTGACACACCTCTGACACACCTGTGTGTCAAAGCGTGTGCCCTCACAGAAAACATACACACATGCATCATAAACAAAGAATTCTTTTTAGATTTATGTGTTTAAGCTTGTTTGAATCAGGGAAGAGCAGGAACACAGGCCCCCACTAGCACAAATGTGGTTGAGTTTGCTGCATTTGCAGAACTGCAGGATCAGCACAACCGGCATGTACTAGAAGAGCCTCACCCTGGGAAAACCTTCCTGAGCAATGCATCTTCCCTGCCAGGTCCTAGTGTATGAGGGCTTTGTCTGCATTTATTTATGTGAACCATGTGCGTGCCTCATGCCCATGGAGGTCAGAAGAGGGCATCAGAGCCCCCGGAACTGGAGTTACAGATGACTGTGAGCCGCCAAGTGGGTGTCTGGACCCAAACCTAGATTCTCCTCAAGAGCAGTTAGTGCTCTTAATCATGGAGATTAATCACGTGGTTAATTTCAGCACTCAGGAGGCAGAGGCAGGTAGAACTCTGAGTTCAAGGTCAGTTTGGTCAAAATGAGAAGAGACTAGCCAGGGCTGTCTGAAAATCCACCTCAAAACAAACAAACAAGGCCAGGTGGTTTATCCCAGCACCTTTAATCCCAGCACTCTGGGAGGTAGAGTCAGGCCTGTGAATTCAAGGCCAGCCTGGTCTACAGAGTGAGTTTCAGGACAGGTTCCACAGTTACACAGAACAACTCTGTCTCAAAAAACAAAACAAAAAACAAAAACACACAAACAAAAGACCCCCAAACAAACAAATGTGTAGAAAAAATTAATAATAGAGATTATCTTATAGACACTGAGGGATATAAAAACCCCTGTGTGATACACACCTGCCTGCACCATTTGCTGGTTCTTCTGGCCCTCTCCACCAGGAGTCCATTGCGGGCTGCTGTCCAGCAGCCCCATTAGCTACCCTCTGAATCTGCAGCCATAAGCTTTGCGGGTGCCAAGGCTCCTGGCTGGAGAGCCTTCCATGGGGCAGGCGGGCTCCCAGCCCTTGCCACTTTCACTAATGGGGTCTGACACAATTGACGTCTTCTTCCCAAGTATCGGTTTTCAGGGTGCAGCTGTTCTGTGATAATGGGGGCCTTTGACCAGACAGTTCATGCAAGATTTGCCCTTGAGGAGAAATGAGATGAGTTTGGGCTCAGACAAATGAAAACATAGATAGGAATAACAGCCTGCACTTGAAGTGTATGAGACAGTATTTAAAAAGCCCCCCCAACCCCCCAAGTGAAAGGCATAGTCTGTCAGAAGTGGGAGGTTTGGTCATATCATTCCCAAAGATCAGAGAAAGAGTTAGTGATTGATTATTTTAAAGATTGTGTGTGTGTGTGTGTGTGTGTGTGTGTGTGTGTGTGTGTGTGTGTAAGCATCTGGTCCCCTGAAGCCAGAATTGCTGGTGGTTACAAGCTTCTGGAATCTGGGCGCTGTGAATCAAACTCTGGTCCTCAAGACGAGCAAGTGCCTTTAACGACTGAGCCATCCATCTCTCCAACTCCAACCCCTACCCCACATACACACATTAATTTGGACGTTTATTTATTTGAGACATTCTCATTTGGCCAAGGCTGGTTTCCGTCTCACTAGGTAGTTGAAGATGATCCTGAACTCCTGGTCCTCCTGCCTCTACCTCCCGAGGGCTGGGGTTACAGGCAACACTGGGGACTTCTGACTCAGGTGTAGTGAGTACACCTGCAGTCCTAGCCCTGGGGGAGCTGAGGCAGGATGTCCACGGTTTCCAGCCTTGTCTACAGTTTAGTCTCTATCTTTCAACAACAACATGAACGTCTTAGGATTGAGAGCCTCAGCGTGATGTGCTCTTGTAGCCATTGAGTCCGGGACCGTATCTGTCACCTGGGAAATGCCGACTGTATGTTGAGTGGAGGCCGAGACAAGAGGAGCACTGTTTGAGGCCAACCTGGGCTATACAATGAGTTCTAAGACAGCCTAAACTACAGAACGAAACCTTGTATCAAAAAGAAAAAAAAAGAAAGAAAAAATGTGTTCTTTTGTTTTGTTTTTTGTTTTTGAGACTGGGATTCTCTGTAGCTCTGGAACCTGCCCCGGAACTAGCTCTGGTATGTAGGATGAGGGGCTGGCTGCTTGTTGTGGTTTTTGTCCCGCGTCCCGGTACCCCACAACTGTTAAGCCCCAAAGAAAATCACACAGGTCTCCATAAATTATAAGCTGATTGGCCCATTAGCTCTAGCCTCTCACTGGATGACTCTCACATCTTGATTAACCCATTTTTCTGATCTATGTTAGCCATGTGGCTCAGTACCTTTTTTCAGTGGGGCAGATCACATCCTGCTGCTTCGGTGGTCTGGGCAGGAGTGGGAGGAATCAGCTTCCTCCTTCCCAGAATTCTCCTGTTCTCATTATATCTTCCTGTCTGGTTTTCCGGCCTATATTTCCTACCTGGCCAATCGGCGTTTATTTATAACATGATTGACAGAATACAGATAATTCTCTCACACCACTTGTAGACCAGGTTGGCCTCGAACTCATACAGATCTATCTGCCTCTGCCTCCCAAGTGCTGGGATTAAAGGCATGCGCCACCACCGTCCTGGCAAGAGATGTGTTCTTACAGTTCATCAAAGTGAATCAAAGTTCAATTCCCAGCATGCCACACCAGGTGGCTCACAGCTGCCTGTAACTCCAACTCCAGCTCCAAGGGCTCAAATACTTTTTCTGGCCCTTATTCTGAAGTTACCCACACTCAAGTGGATAGGCACTGTCTGTAATGGTCTGTCCTGTCCCTTTAAGAGACAAGCCCTGCCCCTTCCCCCCTCCACTGAGGCAAGCAAATCTTCCTTTTGCTTCCAGCCTGATCTCCTTTCTTTCCATCTCTCTCCTGAAGAGGCAGCTTCTGCCTCTCTCCCTTCTCCCCACTTCTCCCCTTCCCCCTTCTCTCTCTCTCTCTCTCTCTCTCTCTCTCTCTCTCTGTTCTCTTTTTTTTATCTCTCTGCTCTCTCCCTTCTCCCCTTTCCCATTTCCCCTCCATAACCCACTAAATCAATACCCACTTTCTTTGCATGGCATGCCTAATAGGTCCCTGTCTCTCACTGGCTGCACAGCTCCCTGGGCTCCCTGCTTGGGACCGGCTGCCTTCGTGGACCACTGTGGTCTCATGGCCTGCTGTCCACTGCAGCCACTTGGAGAACAGTGTTGTTTTAGTTTTACCATAACACTGTTTTAGTTATTGTTTCATGTGAAAGGCATAACTAAGGCAACTCTTCTAAGCGAAAGCATTTAATTAGGGACTGGCTTACAGTTTCCGAGGTTAGTCCATTATCATCATGGCTGGGAATATGGGGCACATAGGCCGACTTGGTGCTGGAGAAGGAGCTGAGAGTTCTACATCCTGATCTGTAGGGAGAGAGAAAGATTGGGCCTGTCATGGGCTTTTGAAACCTCAAAGTCCACACTAAGTGACACACTTCCTCCAACAAGGCCACACCTTCTGATCCTTCTAATCCTTTCCAACAGTGCCACTTCCTGATGACTAAGCATTCAAATATGAGTCTATGGGGGCATTTTTTTATTCAAACCACCACAGGCACAGATACATACACATAATAAAACATAAAAATAAAACTTAGATCTCTGGGTGAAGATGCTGCTTATTTTGAATTTTAGGTGACTGTCAGGTCTAGCTCATCAGATCCAGGAGAAAGCATTGAAGGTGGGGTTATGAGGCAGACACTGTGGTCTTCAATCTAGGCCATGACATTTGTTGACTAGTTTATTTATTTTTTGAGGCAGGGTCTCATGTAGTCTTGCATTCCCTATGTAGCTGAGGCTGGCCTTGAACTCCTGATGTTACCACAACTCCCATCTGAAAACTGCATTATGTATGTACACACGTGTGGAGGCCAGCAGGCAACCTCTGGTATCATTCCCTAGGCACTGCCCATCTTGTATTTTTGAGAGGCTCCTGACGAGCAAACCCCAGGGATCTGCCTGCCTCAGCTGTTCCGGAGCTGGGATTATAATATATGCCACCTGCCTGGTTTTCCCACAAGGTTCTGGGGTTAAGTTCAGGTCCTCAGACTTGCACAGCAAGCAGTTTACCAACTGAGCCTCTCCTC
>NW_004949116.1:1677812-1683873 GCF_000317375.1 Microtus ochrogaster
GAGACAGGGTTTCTCTGTGGTTTTGGAGCTTATTCTTATTTATTATGGACAGTGTCAGACTGTGCAGCTCTGCTGGCTGTGCGTTTGAAACAAGGTTCTTAACTCAGCCTCCTCAGTGTTGGGATTAAAGGCATGAGCCATCATGTTTGGCTTTTGATTTTTAAAAGGAAATTAATAATAATAATTATTATTAGTGTGTGTGTATGCTGCACACACATGCCTCTGCACTTGTGTGGAGGTAGGGTGACAGCGTTCAGAGGTCAGGCTCTTCTTCCACTGTGGTGACCAGGTTTTCACAGCAAGCCCCTTTACCAGCTGAGCCACCCTGCCAGCCCATGCCCGGGCTTTGAACTTTGGATTTTATTCCTTGATGGTCTGGAAGACACTGGACTATATTGACAAGTTTCAGCTCACGCTGTATATCAGTGTGAATATAATATGTCCTCCACGGGCTCCTGTATTGAAGGACTGGACACCATCTGCTGGACTGTTCAGAGGTGATTGGATTGTGCCGGCTGTGATTTCATGATTGGGTTAACCATTGACGAACTCATAATGAATGGCTTTATTGGAAGGTAGGGTCTAGTTGGGGGAAGCAGGTCACTGGCTGGGCTTTGCCCTGTCCTTGCCACATGTCACAAGGTCCCCACCTTCCTTACCACCACCCAGGAGCAATGGAGTCAAGTGACCGTGGACTGAAACCCTTGACCCATGAGCCCATATCTATCCTTCTTTCAAGTTGTTTTTCTCAAATATTTTGTCACATGAATAAAATGTCTGACATGCTGAAACAGGAAATTCTGAAGAAAGCAGCATTGAAGAAGCATTACAAAACAGAGGGCAAAGGCCAGGAAGGGGCCCAGACTGAAGCACAAATCCTGCTGAGGCCTGGGATGTGAACCTTGGTTACTTCTAACCTTTGACCTGACGACTCTGGAGAGATTGACAAAGATATCGTGTCCAGAGGCTCAAGACACACATCACAAGGTGGCCGGACTCCTGCTTTGTGGACATTTCTTCTCTGTTTGTACCATCTGGAAGTCATGCCTTGTAGGCCTTGCTCAGTCTCAGCATCCAGCAGCCCACATCAGTTCCTGCCACACTGTCTGCCTCAGAACACTGGTTCAGAGCCATGGAACCCTCTCTCCAAACTCCAACTCCCAAGACCTAAATACAGTTCCTTTGCTTTTGTAGTTGCTAGTTGGGATTGGTCAGCAGCACTAGAAAGATGCTGGCTGCTGTGTGGAGGTCATGGAATAGAAATGTGAGGAAGGAGGACTTAGGTACCATCACGATGCCTTCATGAGGGCTGGGTGGCTGGAGGGAGGTGGAGAAAAGCAAACTTGGAATAAACAAGTCTTCAGAAGTCAGGTGGTGATTGCTGAGTCAGGTGGTGATTGCACAGGCCCTTAATCCCAGCACTCATGAGGCAGAGGTAGGCGGATCTTTGTGAGTTCAAGGCCTGCCTGGTCTACAAGTTCCAAGACAGCTATACAGAGAGAGACCCTGTCTCAAAAAACAAACAAACAAACAAACAAACAAACAAACAAACAAATAAATAAAGGATCTGATGACGGTTTGGACATGAGGAGGAGTGGAAGATCATGGGTAACTCTGGAAAGATCAGGTTGTCAGGGAGGTGGGTAACCAAGGCTTCTGCTTAGCATCTGAAGCAGCAGGGAGGACCAGACAGGGATGACTTGAGGCTCTCAGCACTCCCATGGGTGTGACGGACGGCTGCAGGAAATCCCTGGTGGTAGAGGCAAAGCCCGGAAGTGACTTCCTAGGGAAGGGGGACTTCTGTAGGAGCAAAGTCAGGATGACTTTCACATCTAAAAGGATGGAAAGAGAGCTGCGCATGTTGGTGCACACCTGTAATAGGCCACACTGGGGAGGTAAAGGCAGGAGGGTCAGGTTCAAGGTTACTTTCAGCAACCCACCAGTATCTTGGCTAGTATTCTGTCACCTTGACACAAGCTAGAGTTATTGGAGAAGAGGGAACACCCTGGAGAAAATGTCTTTGCCAGACTGGCCTGTAGGCAAGACTGTAGGGAATTTTCTTAATTAGAGATTGCCGTTGGTGGCCCACTGTGGGCGTGGCCACCCTGGGCAGATGGTCCTGGTGGAGTTAGAAAGCAGGTGGAGCAAACCAGGAAGCAGTACTCCTGGTTCCTCCTCTACTTCAGTTCCTGCCTTCAGGTTCCTGCCTTGAATTCTCACCCTGATTTCCCTTAGGGACCAAATAACCCAAGAAGTATGAGATGAAATAAACCCTTTCCTCCCCAACACCATCTGGTCATGGCATTTGTCACAGCCATAGATACTCTGGTTAAGACAGTGGGACTGAGGCCAGTCTGGGCTACATGATATTCTATTTCAAAAGAAAACTAAAGTGGGCAGAGGGGAGCTGGAGAGAAGGTTCAGTGGTTAAGAGTGGTGGCCCAAGCCTTTAATCTCAGTACTGGCCAGGCAGAGGCAGGCAGATCTCTGAGTTCAAGGAGAGCCTATACTGTATAGGGAGTTCCAAGACAGTCAGGGTTCCATAGAGAGACCCTGCCTTCAAACCAATCAACCAACCACCAACAAAAGTCCCCAAATGGTACTGGCTGCTCTTTCAGAGAACCTAGGTTTAGTTCCTAGCACTCACATGGTGACTCCCAAACTGCCTGTTACTCCAGTTCCAGGGTCTGGGAACTGGCACCAGGCATGCATGTGCTGCATTTATATACATGCAGGAAAATTGATCATATGAATACAATTAAAAATAATAAAATGAATAAAGAAATAAAACAAGCAAAAAAGAACGGAAAGGGGGCAGCAGAGAGGTGGCAATGGCTTCATCAGTAAAGTTGCTGGCTGTGCGGGGAGGAGGTACGTTCAATCCCCAGCAGCCATGTTTGTTGTTGTTTTTAAAGGCTAGACATGGCAGTGTATACCTATAATTCCAGTGCTGGGAAGGTGGAGGCAGGAGGATCCCTGGAGCTTGCTGGCAAGTTAGTCTGCCCAAATAAAAGAACTCAAGGTTGAGTGAAGTGCCCTGTCTGGGAAAACAAGATGGATGGCTGGCGTGATGGCTGAGCAGGTGAAGTCCTGCTCCCAAGCCTGCTCTGAGTGTGAACCCTGGGACTCAAAGGATGGGTGGGGAGAACTGACTGCCGCAGCTTGTCCCCCATGGAAGCATTGTGGCACGCACACATTCCTGTACTGTATCACACACAAAATAAGTAAATACACTCAATAAAGTTTTTATTCGATAAATGAATCACCAATATACCTGTGTGTCAAAAGACAGTCCAAAAATGAAGCTGTGTGAGGGGAATTCTGAGCGCTTATGAGAAAACTCTAATAAAATAAAACTCTTGTGGCCACAATTTCTCTTCAAAAACACAGAATTGTTCTTGGAACTGGCTTTTGTGCTCCTCCTAGGGACAGTGGATAGGAGTGAGTTCACTTTAGATCATTCATTACAACTAGTTATTGCTATTTTTTTATATGCCTCTATGGAAAGCATGGTTTTGCCGTGTGCATCTCCATGTGATGGTACACTTCACTCAGATGACTCTTCTTAACCTTTAGAGTATAAATTATCAGATGCTCTGAATAAAGTTGGTTATTGCATGAGGCTTTCCACCTGGCTTTTAGACCTGGCTCTCCCAGGAAAGTTGCAGGAGCCAACCTGGTCTACAGAGGGAGTTCCAGGGCAGTCAGGGCTAATGTGACTACCAGGGCTAATGCAGAGAAACCCTGTCCTGAAAATGAAACAAAGATGCCAACACACTACCGGTAGGCCACAGCCTTGTAGCAATACACAGAAATGGGTTAATTTAAGATGGAAGAGATAGCTAGGAATATGCCTAAGCCATTAGCCAACAGTGTTGTAATTAATACAGTTTCTGTGTGATTATTTGGGTCTGGGAAGCCAGGAAATGAAAGTGCAGTTTCTGTGTGATTATTTGTATCTGGGAAGCTGGAAAATGAAAGTGTAATCTCCACTCAAAAAAGAACTCTTCCCTTTGTCAACCTCACACTCAAACCCATCTCTTTAAGCCACGACCTGCTGACTCCATAACTCACCTGATAATCAAAAACACACCCACCCTCCCCCACTTCATAAGCTCCCATGGTCACCAACAGTCCCCACATTTTCAAGTCCAAAGGCTCTTAACTGTGTGCTCCAGCAAAACCAAAAATGAGTTACGTATCTGTTCCACCCCCCCTGCACACATCTTCAAAAGCTTATGGTAGAAGAATAGACACCAAAAACAAACAAACAAAAGAAAACCCTTCAGGCGAGAGCAAGGGGAAAATCCTGCAAGTTTTCAGAGACAAGCACCCAGATTACATCCAAATGAACGAAGATGAGAGAATCTCTTGCCCGTGAGAAGACAATGTGCTGGGTGTGTTGTGTGTGCATGCATGTGTGCATGCTTGTGTGTGCGTGTGTGCTTGTGTGTGTGTTGCAGGCAGGGTCTCACTCACTATGTAGCCCCAACTGACTTAGAACTCACTATGTAGACCAAGCTGGCCTCCAATTCACAGAGATCCGCTGCCTCTGCCTCACATTTGCTGGGCTTAAAGGGGTGCGCCACCACTGCCTGGTTTGAAAAAATTCTTGACATGGAGTACTTTAGTTCTCAATCTTCCATTCATTGCTTGAAGTAAAAGGCAGACTTTCTGGGCCCTTCCAAGGCTAAGAGGCTTTGCAACGTACACCTCCCCTGTGCAAGAATGAATTCAGGGCATTCTCCAAGGAGAGAAAGAAGCCAATCTCGGAAGATTAATTATTTCAGAATATGCATGAGTGCTAAGAAATTAGCAAAAGGTCCCCCTCCCCCCAATAACTACTTCTTGGGAACAGTTTTGAGGCTTTGAACTGTATCTGGTTGAACATGGTGATTCGTGCCTATTAATCCTTACGCTTGGAGCCTGAGGCAGGAGGTAACTGAGTTGATAGCCCGGGCTATACAGCAATATGCCTCTAGAAGAGCAACACAAGACTGGACCAGGGAGATGTTCAGAGGGTGAAGACGCTCGTTGCCAAGCCTCGTGACCTGAATTTAATCCCTAGGACCCACACGGCAGAGAAAACTAGCTTCCATAAACTGGCCTCTGACCTCTCGTCACATACAATGCACGCAAAAACAATAAATGTAAAAGAATTTAAAAAGCCCTAAGGGCCACCAGTATGATAATAACCTCAAACAAAACCTCGCCTACAACCTGCAGCCACAGGAAGGGCGGCCTTTCAGTACCTATGCCCTTACTCGAACCAAGCTTTTGGTCCCTTGCTCTGCAGACCTGGGCCCCAGGTGCAGCCCAGAGCCTCAGAACAAGTTCTCCCCAACTGCTTGCTGCAGAGTGAACAAATCTGCCAGCCCACAGCCTTCCAGAATGCCAGCTTTTTCAGAGCCTCACTTACTCCTCTGTGAGGCCACTGAGGCTGTGGTGGCCCTGGCTGGGTTCGGGGCAGCCAGGAGGGTTTTGTTTCCTGACAATTCTAGAGGCAAGTTTGGCTTGTGCTCCTTCCCAGGGCTTCTGGGAAATGTTTGCCGCTCTGTCTGGCAACTCTGCCCTATGGCTGAGGCCAAGAACCCTCTGAACAAACAGCCTGCTGCTTACACGGAGCAATCGGGGAGGACAGCCTCTCGTCTGAGAAGCATACTTCCTGGATGCTCCTTGCCAGGTGTGACTTTCTGCTTATTCCAGATCAGGTGGAGAGCCTTTGCGGAGCCAGCAGCCCACCCCTCCTTAGCGGAGTCAGCAGCCCACCCCCTTGTCAAGTCTCAAAAAAAAGGTCACAGATCACAAGGCACTGGGACAAAATGTCCTTGCTTTATCTGGATGACACTAGAAGCCTAAGCCTTCACTGGGCGGTAAGAGCTGACAACTACATGGCCACACCTTGTAGTTGTCACAGGCCAAACCAGGAAGCCATTAAACCAGGAAGCCTTGCCTCTCTTTCTGCTGTGGGGGTGGGACAAGGCCAACTGGAGGGCAAACTCCACCTCCGATTTCCTTGATGACAGCCTAATCTTTGAGCTTGAGGAAGGGGTGGTGTGTG
>NW_004949116.1:1684236-1686380 GCF_000317375.1 Microtus ochrogaster
TGTGGTGTGTGTGTGTGTGGTGTGTGTGTGTGTGTGTGTGTGTGTAGAATCTCAAATCTGCCAACTGATTTCTAAAATAACTTGAATTTCCAGAAAAACCCAAAAACTAAGCTGAGACACACAGAGGACCTGCCCTGGCTGGACTACGTGTTCACACTTGGTACAAATGGCCAGACTACGTTCTCTTGAGGAAAGGAATCTATTCTATTAGTATCACTGTGATCCCATCTTTAAGGTTTGTCCAGTTCTGTTTGTTTCTGGAGACGGGTCTCACGTAGCTCAGGCTGACCTTGAATTTCAGATCCTCCTGCCTCTACCTCCCTAGAGCTGGGATTATGGGGTGTGCTACCATGCCTGGTTTATATGACGCGGGGCGTTGAACCCACGGCTTTGGACGCTGCAGGCAAGCACATGCTCGGCGGTAAACATGCCTGCAGCTCAGCCTCATTTGTCCAGTTATGAAGGTGCACGACTTGCTGTACTTTTGCTTTGGTAACTTCCGGTTCCCACTGCCACTCCCACTCATTTACTCACGCTCATCGAACCCGTAACTTGGCTTTCACCTGCTGCTTTCAAACCACTGACCTTCTTAATTCCTAAGGTATTTCTTCCAGTGCCCACTGTGTGCCAGTGACAGACAGTGGCGGAGTGGAGGAAATCACAGTGCCCGAGGCGCTCCTACTATATTGGGGGAAGACGGACAATGAGCAGACATAGAATAATTCCAGGTATGGATAAATACTGGGGAGAAGATTGGAATGACGAGAACAGCCGCCTTGGAGATTCAAGCTAAGAACATTTTAGACAGGAGAAACAGCAGTCTCCCAAATTCTGAGGAAGGACAGTACTTATGTCTAAGGGATGGAAAAGATTACTGTGGCTGTGGCTTGGTCCATGTTAAGGTGAACGAAAGTCTGGAAGGCTGTGAGGACCCAGGTCACACAAGTCTTTGGAGTTTTTTCCCTAAGTACTCTTACCTACCTGTCACAGAAGGCACAGATGGTTTGTCAGGTGTGGCAGGAACACAGGGACAGCTGTGCTCTTACCGCACACCAAATACCTCTTTCCAGAGACCTTCATTTAGACCAACTCAGAAAACAATTTCAGCAGCAGCCAGTGTGAAACAGGGCTGGAGTCTGTTTAAAACAGAAAGATGCCCAGGAAAAGCACAAAACACAACCAAAGCATGGTGTGAGCTTCACAAAGACTTAAAAATGTTTCTCGATGTGTTCTCATTATGAAGCGCTGGCCTGGAACTCCGAGATCACCAACTTCTGCCTCTGCCTCTGCCTCTGCTTCCTGAGGCCTGGGGTTAAAGGTGTGAGCCACCATGCCCAGTGTCAGATGTTTTAAAGATAGGTTTTGAGTGTGGGACTTTGAGAGACAGAGAGAAGCTCAAAGAACGAGTAGGACAGCCGGGTGTGAGCATGGACTGGGAGCGAGAGCTGGGACTGTGTCTCAGCATCAGCCGTGTGCGCCATTCTGCCGGCTCTCAAGGGAAATCTTCAAGTGTTGCTAAGAAACCTTTTTCTTTTCTCTCTTATAAAGTTTATTTTCAGCCAGGTGGTGGTGGCGCACACCTTTAATCCCAGCACTCAGGAGCAGAGGCAGGTGGATCTCTGAGTTCCAGGACAGTCAGGACTGTTACATGGAGACGATCTGTCTCAAAATACCGAAACAGAAAAAAAAATTATTTCCCTTTTCATGTGTCTGTGTATCAGCGTGTGTGCCCACATGTGTATAGACCTGCAGAGGCCAGAAAAGGGCTTCTGATCTGGAGCTGGAGCTGGAGCTGTAGGTGGTCGTGAGCCGCCATGTGTGTGAGTGCTTAAAACTGAACCTAAGTCCTCTCAAGAGCAGCAAGAACTCTTAACTGCTGAGCCATCTCTCCAGTCCCTTCTCAGTCTTTTACATACCTGAAATTATGAGGTGGTTTGAGGGTACCTTACATGGGATCATAATCTGATAAAGAAAAGCAGGACCCAATAGGGTTGCATAAGGGATTGGATACAGCTTTTTTGTTGTTGTTGTTGTTGTTGTTTTGTTGTTGTTTTTGTTTGTTTTTCGAGACAGGGTTTCTCTGTGGCTTTGGAGCCTGTCCTGGAACTAGCTCTGTAGACCAGGCTGGTCTCGAACTCACAGAG
>NW_004949116.1:1686480-1690987 GCF_000317375.1 Microtus ochrogaster
ACAGCTTTTTTCTTTTCTTTTTTTTTTTAAACTATAAAGAAGTTTTAGAGCCGGGAAGCATGAAAGGCCTTAAGCACATGTTAACTTGTAGAAATACTTTATTTTCTAAAGGATTTATTTATTTTTATTTTATGTGTGTTGGCCTTCACGTATGAATGTGTACACGCATACCTGGCACCCATGGAAGCCAGGTGAGGGCATTGGAGTCCCTGGACCCGGAGTAAGAGATGGTTGTGAGCTGCCAGGTGAGAGCTGGCATCTGAACCCAGGTCCTCTGCAGGAGTAGCCAGTGCTCTTAACTGCTGAGCGTCTCTCCAGCCCTCCAGATCCTCAGACTCCAGGGTGAGGGGTCTCCTTTCCCTCTCATGCCCATGGTCTTACATCTTGTAGCTCGGCCGGGTTTAAGGAGGAGTGAGCTGGCCTTGATGATGGTGTCTACTGTGGAACAGGCCTCTCCCGCTCTATTCAGGTAGCATCCTACAAGGACCTAAGGAAAAAATTCCTATTTGGGGCTGAGGAGGGGGCTCAGGGGTGGAGCCCTTGCCTAGTCTGTAAATGACACTGGGTGCGTGATCCCAGCACCACAGACCCTTCAAAGGAGAAGCTTGTGCTTGTCTGGGCTGGAGGGGTGCCACGGGGCACAGGTGCTGAGTTCTTCCACAGAGAACTTGGGGTTGTTTTCAGTGTGGGCTAAATTCTCCATCTGGATGAAGGATTTAGGGTGAACTCAATACCTCCTCCCTTTGCCTTTTCCATCTGAAGCTACTACAGTTTCAGGGAAGGAAAAGGGCACAGTGTGACAGGTAGGTGTGACAGTTTGACACTAGCTAGAGTCACCAAAGAGAAGGCAGTCTCAATTGAGAAACATTCCTCCAGAATATCTGGCTGCAGGCATTGTCTTAATTAGTGATTAACAGGAGGGCCCAGCTCACTGCAGATAGTGCTACCCAGGGCTGGTGTCCTGGGTTCTAGAAGAAAGCAAACTGAGTCAGTCAGTAAGCAGCAGCTCTCCACGCCTCTGCTCAGCTTCTGTTTCCAGGTTCCTGCCTATTTGAATTTCTGCCCTGACTCCCTTCAACGGGGGGTCCTACAAAATGTAAACCAAATAAACCCAAACCCTCCCCTCAACTTTCTTTTAGTCATGATGTCTCATGACAGCAATAGCAATCCTAACGAGGACACCGGCCCTGTCGCCTTGGGCCTGTCGACCTCTGGCCTACATTTCCCTCACTTGTCTCAAAAGCTGGTTGAGGACCAGCTCATGCCTATAATCCTAACCCTTTAGAGGCTGAAGCAGGAGGATGAATTTCAGGCCTGCTGGGCTATATAGTGAGCTCCAGGATAACCTGGGCTACATGATCAGATCTGACTCAAAAAACAAAAAAACCACAGGAGGGCCATCAAGGGTTGAGGACACCCTGAGCTCAAGTGAGGCCTGGCTCAGGAAGTAAATGAAGAAATGGACAACTGGGGGGTGTGGGTGAGGCCATTGAGAAATTAAAAATATACATCACTATCACCTGAGGCCAAGGGACACTCAGCCTCCTCATCCCTGATTGTTGCACACACATCAGACGGGATGGATTTCAGGCCAGGCTCTTTTGGCTTCGGGACCTCACACACCAAGTGCCAGGGTACCTTGAGGCAATTGGGCACACGAATCCCTCCTCCTCTGTCTCGAGGTTCAGGATAAGACCTTGGCAACCTCAGAGAAGCCCATCAATGTTTCATTTCACCAGCAGTGATCTGAAACAGACTTCCCAGCATCCCCCTGTGCCATTCCCACTCGGACCAACAAGGAGAAGAAAAAGACATGTACTTATGTTCAGCTGCCATTTCCTCAGCAGAGTGATTAATCAATTAATTATTCCATCTCTCTGCCAGTCACGCGCATTTCGGAGTGTTTCCCATATGCTTCCTTGTATTGTTGGATGGCGGAGCAGCCAGGGTGGGAGCCTTGTTAGGAAATGGGATCTGGGAGCTGACAGAGACGTGCTCCCAGCTGGCCATCCCGCCGTTCACCCTCACACATCCCTAGGCTGGCTGCCCTTATCCTTCACCACGTCTTCCTTTCAGCCTGTCTTAGTTACAAGAGTTTTCTGCCCTGCCAATGCAATGGCCATTCAAAGAAAAAAATTTAGGGTGCTAGATCATGTATGTCAGGGTGGCCTTGGCTTTGTTACATGTGATGTCGAACCCCCAGCCTCCCTCTCCCAACTCCTAAGTGCTGGGATTGAAGGCAGGTGTCACTGCCCTTATAGCTTCTTTCTTATGCTTCTTGCTCTCGGGTTGGGGATGTAGCCGATGTGTCCTTGCTTCTGTGTCCGCTGTGGATAGGACGATCGGGTGGAAGGGGGTCTCAGCAGAAACGTTGCATCTGCTGCTGATGGGCTGCACTAGTAAGTAGCTCTGCTGTGTCTTCTCCAGGATGTTGCTGTGGACATCAGTCTTCAGTGCTGTGGGGAGGGACCCCGGTCCACCCTGGAATATGACATGTGTTTGCCTGGGGAACTGCTGACCTCGTTCTCCCAACTGTTCCCTGGGTGGAGCTGTTGAGAAGTGGCAGGTTACCCGCGTCGGTCAGCAGCCCTCTCTCTCCTGGGAAGAAGTTTCTGGAACTCCCAGTGTTGTGAGGTAGCCACCAGAGAAGACAACTGGATGCAGGGTCAAGCCAAGTCTTTATCAGCAGGCTGGTGACAATGCTGGGTGCTCGGGGCCTGAGTGTAGTCCTGAGCTTTTCTCAGGGTGAGCGTTTGAACACACAAAAAAGCATATTCTGGGTTGACATCCTTCAGTTAGCAAGAACACTCAGCCAGAAGCAGAGCTGCAGAAGCCAAAGAAGCAAGGTTAGTACATCCAGGAAATTTCCAGAACTGTGGATTTGGACGGATTAGGTCTTTGTTCTCATTCTGGCATGTGGTGCTGCCTGTGTGCTGGGGTTCAAGGCCTGAATGGTACTTCCACCATCATGGTAACGTCTGGGGGGGCTGTTACACCACAGCTCACTTTGAAGAAGCAAATGAAGAAGGAGGCCTCTTCCTCCACAGCCGAATCCCATTGTTCTCTGGTCCTCACGTCCCCATCCCAAGTACAATGTCATCTCTTCCCACCTACACTCCATGCTGGATATTAAGCTCTGGCCCTCACTATGTAGCCCAAGCTGGTCTTGAACTCATGAGCAGTCCCACTGTCTACTGAGTGCTGGCATTACAGGCACCACCATCAGGCTCTGTAAAACCCAACCTGGAAGCTGTTGAGATTGATCAGTGGGGAAGGGTGCTTGACAGCAAGCCTAACGACTTGAGTTCAACCCTCCGATTTCTGTTGCGTTTCTGTTCTGTTCACGGATGTTACAGAAGACTGTTCTTGGCCAGACTGAGCTCAAGGAAAGCAGTAATTCTACTATGGGGGTAGATTCGTGTAGTTCTTATATGAGCCTGCCCTTTGCATCGGGGGAAACAGCTACAAGGTACAGCGCAGAAGGCGAGTTCTAAAGCAATTGGGTCAAAGGAAGTAGGGAAAGTATGAGCATTATTAGCTGATTTTATGTGGTAGAGACTCCAAGCAAAAAAGTGAGATTGGGACTTACGTTGTAGCTCTGCTGGTAGAGCATCTGCCCAGTATGCTTGAAGTTCTGGGTTTGATGCCTATCACCGGAGAAACCACACTCTCGTAATCTCAGTAGCTGGGAGGGAGAAGCAGGAAGAGAAGTTCCACTTGGTTTGGGTGCAGCCTGGGATACACGAGAGCCTGTTTCAAAATCAAAACAAAACCCACAAGATTCCATTGATCCACTTCTCCCTTGCTATGCACACCATCAACCACTTCCAACTGCCAAAGGCTTGCCAGTCGAAAAGCTCCCCCCGAGCATGGCGTCCGGGCCTCATCCCGTACCTCCAGTCAAGCACAGGCCTCCAGCAGTCTCCTTGGGGCCTCCAAGAATCACACAAAGTTGGCAAAACTCTTCACCCACATCCTCTTTGTTCATGAGGGAGATGGTTCTCTGTAGATGTGTGGGGCGGGAGAGATGGCTCAGTGCTAAGGGCATTTGCTGCTCTTGCAGAGGACCAATCTTTACACCTATGTCAGGTGGCTTACAACTGCCTAAAAATCTAGCTCAGGGAGATTCAATGTCCTTTTCCAGTCCCCAGAGGTACCCACACATTCCAGCACACAGTCTTTCTTTCATGCACACTTAAATAAAATATATCTTAAAAAATTAATTTATAGCCGGGCAGTGGTGGTGCACACCTTTAATCCCAGCACTCAGGAGGCAGAGGCAGGTGGATCTCTGTGAGTTGGAGGCCAGCCTGGTCTACAAGAGCGAGTTTCAGAACAGGCTCTAAAGCTACAGAGAAACCCTGTCTCGAAAAACAAAAACAATAATAAAAAAATTAATTTATTCATCACTCCCTGTTCCTTCATGATTTTTTTCTAGTATTTTTTTAATTTTTAAAATTACACATTTGTGTGTGTGTGTGTGTGTGTGTGTGGTGTATCTGTGTTC
>NW_004949116.1:1691087-1694394 GCF_000317375.1 Microtus ochrogaster
GTGTTCATGTGTGTGTGTATCTGTGTTCATGTGTGTGTGTGTATCTGTGTTCATGTGTGTGTGTGTGTAGTGTATCTGTGTTCATGTGTGTGTGTGTGTGTAGTGTATCTGTGTTCATGTGTGTGTGTGTGTGTAGTGCATCTGTGTTCATGTGTGTGTGTGTGGTGTATCTGTGTTCGTGTGTGTGTGTAGTGTATCTGTGTTCATGTGTGTGTGTATCTGTGTTCATGTGTGTGTGTATCTGTGTTCATGTGTGTGTGTAGTGTATCTGTGTTCATGTGTGTGTGTGTGGTGTATCTGTGTTCATGTGTGTGTGTGTGTGTAGTGTATCTGTGTTCATGTGTACGTGTGTGTGTGTGGTGTATCTGTGTTCATGTGTGTGTGTAGTGTATCTGTGTTCGTGTGTGTGTGTGTGTGTGTGTGTGTGTAGTGTATCTGTGTTCATGTGCCACCACATGCATGAGATCAGAGGACAGATGGTAGGAGAGAAGTCTCTGCTTGTACCATTTGGTTTCTGGGGTTGTAAGGCTTGGTGACAGGTACCTCCGCCCACTGAGCCATCTCAGCAGCCTGTGGATTTTTATTCTACTTTCGTTTTGTGGCTGGCATCCTCTGCTTTATTGACCCTGTGATAAGTCTTGAGGTGAGGCTATAAAATCGCTCCAGCTTCATTGAGCTGGGATCAGCCACCATAATTGCATTGAATTTCCAAGTGGATTTTTGCCTGGGGTTGTGTTTTTCTAATGACACAAGCGCGTTTCTCTGTTCACTTGTCTCTTCCCTCCTTTCTCTCTACAGCATGTAGAGACATTGTGGCATCCTTTGCTGCAGACATCACACCCACGATTTCTCATGTCAATGTTACCTGAACGTGACTTTCCAAGTCCCTAATTCCAAATCAGTTTCTGACTGAGTATACTCCCCCCATCCCGCTAACGTCCAGTCACTCTTCCTGCCTTTTCGTAGATCCCACCTTGTTTTCCACATAGACACCATGTTTTATCAGCATGGGGCTTTTACTGTTCCTGGATCTTTACTTCTTCATTTATCCCTCAGGCTTTATTGCCCTGGCTGGAACATACTGTACACTGCTGAGTAGCAACACTGAGAGCAGGCATCCTTGCTTTGATTCTGATCTCAGGGAAGGAATTTCTCAGTTATGTTCTGAGGCTAACTTGTGCAGAATACATGTCGAGACAGGGACTGTGTCACCTAGGCTGGCCCTGGATTCCTGAAACTTCTGCATCTGTTTCTCACAGGTGTGTGTGCCCCCACACGTATTACTTACGGCTCACAGGAAGCAAAAGTAACAATGTGTCCTCCCTCGCTTCTCTTACTTTGGCTAACAGTCCAATGTACATATTCTGTGTAACTGTCTAGGAAAACTGAATGAGATGATTTGAATTTAAGCTTTTTCCACTAACAAAGAAAGACTCATGGTCTTAAATGGGGACTGTGTCCTTTCAGTGACAATGACAGACGCTGTGGGACCGAGGAATAGACGCCGGGCCTCTGGACTGCTCTCGAAGACAGAAGCAGTTGCAGGGACAGCCCTGAGGGAGGGTCATTCTCAGGCTGCTCTGGGCTACTCGGGAAGATTTTGAGAGCACTCCTGGAAGTGACCAGTTGGGTTGGCAGAGGACAGAAGCATGCCTGAAGCCCATTGTTCAGGAGGGAGAGGTAGGATGAGAAGCTGAAGATCGTCTTTGCTACACAGGGAGCCTGAGGTCCACCTGAGCTGTAGACCCCGTCCCCACAGAGGCACAAGGCTCACACTTCCTTACAGTCAAGCTGCCCCAGGCCTCACACTCCTCAACTTACACTCTTACCCTGTCTAGGCGCTCAGCATCTCATGCAGGCCCAAGCTCCTGGGTAGCACTCTGCTTCTAGGAGTGGAGCTGGACTCTTGTTGAACTGTTGTCAAGAAACTGCATTCCGTGGGATGGCCAGTTATTGGGGTATTCATGTAGGGCAGACTTTGGCGATTGTTTAGGGGGCAAACAAGTGTGTGGTCGATGGCAGGAGACCATCTTTGCCTTCCTCTACTAAAAACAGAGACTGAACTTGGAGTGCTGTCTCTTCTTTTTTAAGACGATATTGATTTGTGTGGGGAGGAAACATGCGCCACAGTGCATGTGGGGGTCAGAGGGCAACCTGCCGGAACCAGTCCCTTCCTCCACGTGGACTTCAGGGATTGAACTCAGATACTCAGGCTTGGCAGCAAGAGCCCTTTCCTGCCGAGTCATCTTGCCAGCCCACAGTCTGTGCTCTTTTTAGTTTGTTTTCTGTTTTCGAGAGAGGGTGTCTTTGTGTAGCCTTGGCTGTCCTCAAATTTGCTGTGTAGCCCAGGCTAGCCTCAAACTCATGGTGCTCTACCTGCCTCTGTCTCTTGAGTGCTGGAATTAAAGGCGTACGCCACCACTGCCTGGCACAGTCTGTGCTCTTAATGGCTGAGGTTACATATACATTTTCTTAACCTTCATGAGCTAATTCTTTAGACTTAAAGCCAAACTATGTTCTCTTTTAATCTAATGTTTTAAAAATACTGTGTCCTGGAAGAAAGTTATTGGTATATAATGCGTTTTCACACTGTCTATGAATCAATCGATCAGTGCAACCATCTGTGTGGGATGAGCTGCGCAGGCTACTGGAATGATGTCTACAATGAAGGCCCATTCCTAAGGTCTTCATCTGCTAGGGTGGGTGGGGAAGGGGTGACGGGAAGCCCTTTGAAGAGCCTTTGTTAGTCACTGCTGAAGAAACTGCTAATCAATTAATTAATTAGCAATCAGCAAATGGCATCCAGTGGAGAAGTGTGGCTTAGCTTCCAAAACGCTAATTATTGGCCCCTTTGTGGAGCTGAGATGTGTAGGGCAGACTGTGGCAGGATCCCAGATGAGCTGGCACCCAGGCGCCGAGAGAAGCTGCGGGTCTCATTTGTACCAGCGTGGATGCCAGCTTTTATCTGGTGCGATTAATTAGAACTTTGAGAAGTACAAGTTCAAGCCATAAAATATTAACATTCATGTCACTGGTAATGCCTAAGTGTCCTGAAATAGCTTGGGGCCACTTCAGGGTGTGATTACTTTGACTGGTACTAAGAAGTTCGGTTTTCCACTCTTTCAAGGGAAAGTTTTTCCGTGGCCTGCTCACTGGCTCTGAAAACTCACCGGTTGCCCTTACCTTTCAGGCAGCCTTGCCTATGTGTGCCTGCTCACTCATCCCTTGCCTTCCAGAAGATGCGATGAGACGCACGTGGAACCACAGCTGTGCCATAACTCTCCGGAGGCCTCCAGTGAGATGCTCC
>NW_004949116.1:1694510-1698023 GCF_000317375.1 Microtus ochrogaster
ACCCTTCAAAACTAAACCACCCCCTAAGAGGAAGACTTTGTAATGAACTGTAAGGCCAGACCCAGTGAAGGACACGTTGAAGAGCTATAGTCATGAAATATGTTAGAAATAAGAACCTCAAATTCAAGTCAGGCGGTGATGGAATACACCTTTAATCCCAGCACGCTGGAGTCAGAGGCAGGTGGATCTCTGTGAGTTCAAAGCCAGCCTGGTCTACAAAGCAAGTTCCAGGACAGCCAAAGCTGTTACACAGAGAAACCCTGTCTCAAAAAACAAAAGAAAACAAAACAAAAAAGAATCTCAAACTGTTGTACAGGTTTATGGCCGATTTTAAATACACTGGGGGGCAGAGGAAGAGATTAAAAATTCAAAGCCTTGTATTTCCGGCTCACAGCATTTTGAAGGCATCAGGGAGTTTCGTAACTTTTGTTTTTTGAGATAGGCCTTCCGTGTCGTTCCAGTTGTCCTGGCAGAGATCTGCCTGTGTCTGCCTCTGCCTCTCATGCTGGGCTCTTCTTTTTTTAGACAAGGGTCTCCTGTAGCTCCAACGTGCTGTGTAGCCAAGGTTAGTTTTGAACTCTTGATCCTTTTGCCTCCACCTCCCAGGTGCTGGGAATGCAGGCATGAGTCACCAGAGCCATTATTGCGTGTTCTAAGTGTGACTACGGAGCCAGCTCACAGCTGCAGGGTTAGGGGCAGACCACCTTGACTCCTGAGGAAACACTGATTACGTGATCCCTGAGGACTCAGACAAGGAGATAAGAATCTTGTGACCTCTGGTTGAGGCCTGCAGGGGACATCTCCTGGTTGCTGGTGGCTGAATCCCTTCAACCTACTGAGTCTCCAGCTAGTGGGAGCTCCACCTTCTTTGCTTGACACATCTTAAAAATATGACTGCAACTGACTCACAAGACCTGGCCACATGCAGAAGGAAGTGAGTTCTCTTTAGGTTTAAGGGCCAGGCCTCTCTTGGCCTCTCCACCAAGGCAGCCTTGGCACACAGAGAGAAATGCTTTTAATTTGACCTCACAGATTCTCTCTCTTTTCCCTGGATTAGTGGCATAGAAGAACCCACTGTAACAAGAAGTAAACAAATCAAAAGAAACAGGCTCTTCATATATCTGTGCCCAAATATCACCATTTCCCATTTTGTTCTCAGTCACACGTGAGAAGAACTCCTTGTTTTCCAGGTAGGATTTGCTGGACTCCTGCCTCCTGGGGCAAGATTGCCTGAAGGTGCCCCAGAGGGATCTCTGGTGTCTCTGAGCACTTTCTAGATTTGTTCACAGGGGTATTGAGGACAGTAAACACCAAAATTTCTTTGCACATCTGAAGTCCCAGGAGCTGTGATAATGAGTATGGTTATGAGGAACTGTGGAGGCTCTGGTTCTCAGCACACGGAGGTGTGGGCTCAGAGCCCCACAGCTCTGCTGGAGGTCCTATGGTCAGCACGTGGGCCTGACGCAGCCTCTCAAGGTGCTCCGTGGACTGTACTGTGCAAACCCACAGCCTCACAAATTCCTGAGATGTTTAAAAGGCAAACAAGCTGGAGGAGAAGCTGCACTTAGGGTCTGGACACATCTAGAAGAAGGGCAATGAGGTATCAGGCAGACGTCAGACACTTGTGACCCATCAAAGGCAAAATGGCTCAAACGCGTCCTTTCCAGGAGCTGTTTTTTGTTTTTTTGTTTTTTTTGTTTTGTTTTGTTTTTTCGAGACAGGGTTTCTCTGTGGCTTTGGAGCCTGTCCTGGCACTAGATCTGTAGACCAGGCTGGTCTCGAACTCACAGAGATCTGCCTGCCTCTGCCTCCTGAGTGCTGGGATTAAAGGCGTGTGCCACCATCGCCCGGCTCCATGAGCTGTTTTTTGATGACATGATGTGTCGTAACACCTAATTTTGCAGGATTATTTTTGGTTATATTTATGTGTGTGGTATGAATGTAGGTTTACATGGGTGTGCACACCCATGTCTAGATGCCAGAAGGTGACTTATCTTCAATTGCTCTCCACTTTATTGAGGAGGGAGGGGTGTCTCTGGTTGAGCCTAGAGCTCTACAATTGCAGCTAGTCAAGAGAGCTAGCTTACCCTGGGGATCCCTCTCTCCCAGGCAGCCCCCATATCTTCCTGGTTTTGTGTGAAGGTCCTGAGGATTTGAATTTTGGTGCTCAGATTTGCACAGTAAGTGCTTCCTCCACAGATCCATCTTCCCAGTCACAATTCTGGGAAGGGTGTTTTCAGTTATATTTGGTATGACAAATGATAAATTTTGGTCAGTCGTGGTGTGACAGACTAATCCCAGCACTCAGAGGCAGAGACGGGCGGAGCTCTGTGAGTTCAAGGCCAATCTGGTCTATATAGTGGGTACCAGGACAGCCAAGACTATGTAGTGAGACCTTGTCTCAAAAAAAAAAACAACAAATTTTAATTTTACATTTTAATTTTTGTTGTTTTGTCTCATCCTGTTTCGTGACAGGGCTTCACATAGTCCAGGCTGGCCTCGACTTGCTATGTAGTCAAGGATGAACATCTGATTCTCCTCCCCGACTCACAAATGCAGGGATTATAGGGATACACCACCAACCTGGGCAGTATATGCAGTACTGGGAACTAGCCCAGGCCCCGAGCATGTTGGACAAACATTCTTCCTTCTGAGCTCTGTCCCCAGACAACTTCGTTCATTTACTAAAACAAGAATTTAGTGTGTGTGTGGTATGTGTGTATGCGTGTGTATGCATACGTGTGATGTGTGTGTGTGTGTGTGTGTGTGTGTGTGTGTGTGTGTGTGTCTGTCAAGGCCCACGTCTGACTATCAGAGAATAACTTGGGGGGAGTCTTTTCTCTTTTTCCACCACATGGGTCTGGGAATTGAATTCAGGTCATCAAGCTTGGCAACTAGGGCTTTTACCTGAACCTGGGGTCCACCTTTTCTTGGGTGGTTGGAATGCCAGAAAGCCCTAGTAATTTTTCCTGCCTCTGCGCTACTCAGAGTGGTGGTGACAGCTGTGTTCAGGATGCTCATCTCGCTTCTTAGCTGCTGGGCTCTGAACTCTGGTCTTATGTTTGCACAACAAGCATTCTTAACCTCTGAACAATCTCTGTAGCTCTGCTAGAGTGTTTAGAATGACTCCCTAAGCTACTTGCTGGTAATTTCCCACTTAAAATTTTATTTCTTATTACTTAGTATGTGTTTGTGATGTGAATATGAGACTGGGCATGCATGAGCTGGTCTATGTGGGGGTCAGAAGACAACTTTTGGGCGCAAGTTTTCTCTTTCCACCATGGGTTCTGGGGGTCTAACTCAGGTCGTGAGCCTTGCATGACATGCACCATTTACTTGTCATTCTTCCTTGGTTTTTGATTTTTTTTTTTCTGTTGACTTCTGGGTGCCCTGGAACTTGCTATGCATACCAGACTGGCCTCGAACTCAGAAATCTGTCTCTGCTTCCTAAGTACTGGGACTAAAGGTGCATGCTATAACACCCAACTTTCTTTTATTCTTCTTCCTTCCTCC
>NW_004949116.1:1698204-1713243 GCF_000317375.1 Microtus ochrogaster
TTGACCTGGTTCTTTTGAAAACTCATTGTAAACAGGCTGGCCTTGAACTCAGAGATCCGCCTGCTTCTGCCTCCTGAGTGCTGGGACTAACGGTCCTTTTTTTTTTTTTTCATGAATGTGCACATGTGAGCAGGTGCCCTTGGAAGCCAGAGAGGCATCAGATCTCCCAGAACTAGAGTAACAGGTAGTTGTGAACTGCCCACTGTGTGTGTGCTGGGAACAGACCTTGGGCTCTCTGCAGGGTAGCAACTCTCTTAACTGTGGGTCATCTCTGTAAGTTCTCCGTGCTTTGAGACATGTTCTTGCAGTTCTCCTGCCTCAGTCTCCTGAGCGCTGATTACAGGTGTGAGCCACCGTGCCTGGCTGGGCTTTTCTTATCTACTTCCATGGCTCCTCCTTCCTGGTGTTACACACCTACCTCCCCAGAGACACCTTGTCTACCCTCCCCCCCACCACCTTGTCTTCAACAGCAGCTCCACCCTCACCTCCTTCTGTTTTATTTTTCCTCCTGGCCTTTGCTGCCTGTGGCGTTCTGTAACTATCTGTCCACACTGTAATTATCTATGTTCTGTAACTATCTGTCCACATAGTTCTCTGTGTGTGCACTGCTTCCCGCCTGACTCACGGAGTACCCTTCTTACCAGTCTGGCCGTACTAACTTGCCCCCTGGGTCAGTGCTACTGGAGTGGCTGAACTGTTCTGAAGCTGCTTCTATGCTGGCAACTCTTTAGATCTGAGTGAACACCTCTGTTCTGTGATGGAGAAGAGGCTCTCGTATGGGCTCCAAACGCGGGCTGTTGTGTAGCTCAGCGGAAGGAATATGAGGCAGCGGAGCTCCAGTGGTGGACAGAGAGAGGGATGGGGTCAAGATGGAGAGTAAAGAGAAAGAGCTCTGACCCACCAGCCAGCTCCCAAATAATGACATGGAGACTTCTTATTAATTATGAAAGCTCGGCCATAGCTTAGGCTTGTTTTTTTTTTAACTATCTCTTATAATCCAAATTAACCAATTTCTATTCATCTACATTTGTCACCCAACCTGTTTCCTCCGTGTCTCCACATGCCTTGACTCCTCCTTCTTCCTCTCTGCCCGGAAGTCCCACCTATACCTACTGGCCAGTCAGCTTTTATTACACCAGTCACAGTAATACACCTTTACACAGTGCCCAGATATCCCACAACAGCGCAGACCACTGGAATCATAAACTGAGCCTTTAAATTCTCATAAAGTCGACGCCAGAGAATTGCAGTTAGACTTCTGCACAATGGCTCTCATCATGGCCCCCACTCAGTTAGATTTGTGAAGTATTTAACTGATACACAGTGTTTTTCTGTGTAACACCAAAATCAAAACCCAAACAATGTAGTTGGGAGAAAGGCGGAATGAAGGGAACCGTCAAACTGAAAGGTAGAGGAATAAAGAAAAGAAAAACACGGCAGCAGAGGACAGGGACGAAAGGGTAGCCATCAAGGCCTGTACCAAATGTGAAGGTATCAAAAGCCAGAGCAGCTTGTGCGGTTGCTGCGGATGCAGGCACAGACCAGTCCTGGACCAGGATACTGCAGCTCTCAGACCTTACCAGAGAAGCTCTATGCAGTGGGCGGCAGTTAACACACTCAGAGCTGGTCAAAATGCAGAGAAGGGACAGTGGTGAGCTCACACACAGGACATCTGTATCACAATGTCATGCCCTTCACTCTGAAAGCTGGAGTACACATGGGCTGTGGTGGGGCATGGCCGTGAAAGCTGGGCTCTGCCTGCTGCTGTCTTAGGGTTTCTATTGCTGCAAAGAGACACAGTGACCACAGCAACTCTTACAAGGAAAACATTTAATCAGGGTGGCTCACTTACAGTTTCAGAGGTTCAGTTCATGATCATGGTGGTGAGCATGTGGTGTGCAGGCAGACATGATGCTGGCTATATCATGATCAGAAGGCAGCAGGAAATGGAATTAGACACTGGGCTGGGTATCTTGAGCATAGGAAACCTCAAAGCCCACTCCTACAGTGACACACTTCCTCCAGCAAGGCCATACCCACTCCAACAAAGCCACACCTCCCAATAGTGCCACTTCCTACAAGATTATGGGGTGGATTACATTCAAATGACCACAAGTGCCTTAAAGGACCGACTGATCTCACAAGCATGTGTCAAATGTTTATGCTAAACAGTTTTTGTTTGTTTGTTGGAGATAGTGTCTCACCTCACACAGCCCAAGATGGCCTCAAACTTGCTCCTTAGCCTCAAATTGCGTGGGATCCTGATCTTCCTATTTTACCGTCTGGGGACACAGGCAGATAAGCATTTTACATAGGTTATCTCACAACTGTTAACTGTCAAATAGGGTGCTTGGGAAGACTCCACTAGCCCAAAAGGGTAGCCGTTAGTTCTGAGCAGTGATTGGACTGCTTAATACCAGAGTGCCTGGTTCCAGCCCATCCCATGAGCCAACCCAGCTAATGGCAGTCTGTGTGGGGTCTGGAGCTGTGGAGCACAGGCCTCTCTTTAGGACTAGGAATGTGAGGATTGAATATCAAGCTGCCTGTGTGCCACCTGTGCTCCTCAGTGTGGGCAGAGAACCAGAGAGTAAGACCCTGTGTGACAGTCTCAGAGATAAGCAGAAGGAAAGTGCTGGCGGCGTTTTGCTCAGTCCCTGGATCTAGCTGCAGCTGCGGGTAAATCTAGCTGGGGATGCTCCATGTCAGCGACTGGGCTTTCCTTTCTTCTTACACCAATCTAGACGGGCTCCCCGACCCTTAGCTCTGAGTGTCCTGCCGATGGTCAGAGAACATTCTCAAAGCAGATCCACTTACTAATGAACAAGAGAAGAGCAATCAATGCAGTGTCAGAGATGAACCCTAGGCCTGGAACTCATTGTGGCCTGCAGTAATTTGTCACTCCTGTGCAGTCCCACCACTAAGACAGCTGGGGTCCACGACTGTGTGGCCGGCCCTGTGGATGGTTCGCCTCTCCCTTGACTAGATGCCGTCTTCCTGCCTCTTCTCATTCCTGGTGACCAGGTACCTGAGAAGAAGCAACTCAGGCGAGGAAGGGTTTCCTTTGGCTCGGAATCAGAGGATGCAGTCCGTTGTGGTAGGCAGAACAGTGGGATGAGGAGCTTCTAGCTGCTGCCCAAGACTGAGACATCTGGCGTCCTTCTTCAGGCCACCGTGCACCTGCAGGCAGGAGCAGGGACTACCAGAACTCACCCCATTCTTTCTGCTCTTTTGCATTTAGCCCGAGACCGCAGCCCATGGGCAGGTACTGCACACATGGGGGGGGGCTCTCCTCTCCTGTTATCCCTCTCTGAAAACACTCTCACAGACAGGCCCAGGAGTGCACCTCCTACGTGATTCCAAACCCAGTCGGGGACACGAAGGTGAATCGCCACCAGTGCTTTTCTTGGGTCTCATCTTTTCTAAGGAATTCCTTAGACACAATGTTAGAAAAGGCGGAGAACAAAGGGAACGCTGTCTCTGAAATAAGGACTGGAGGAAACATTTCCCCAGTTGTTTGGGGTGGGTGTGGGGGCCTTGAGGGTGCATGTAAGGGGTTTGTACCATTAAGTGGCCCCCTCTTGGGGTCCACTCCCTCCCACAGCTTGCCACAGAGGCGTAATGAAGTGGCCAGCTCCTTGAGGCACGGTCACCTCCTCACTGCATGGCTTCCTTAGAACGGAGTCAATTACTAGCGCTATTTCATTCTATCTTTACAAAGGAGCTGTGGGGTAATGGGTCTGGGGCGGGAGAGAAAGTCTCCATGTAAGAAGACTGATGTGGAGCAGAAAAGAAATGTCAACACCTGGTTATGCCACGCTGACTTCACTCTCAGCGGGTGGAGGATTCCGGTGAGGGAAACCCCGTGATTACAGCTGGCCATGGCCATGGTGTATGCTTCTAAGCCCAGCACTTGGGAGGTGGAGGCAAGAAGATCAAGGGCATCCTCCACCACATACTAAATTTGAGGCCAGCCTGGGTCACATGAGAACTTGTCACAGAAATAAACGAATGTGAGAGAGACTAAGAGGTGGCTCAGTGGTTAAGAGCACTTGTTGCTCTTGCAGAGGAGACCGGGGTTAACTTCCAACACCCACATGGTGCTTCCCAGCCACCTGTAACTCCAGTTCCAGGGGATCCGATACCCTCTTTCGACCTCTGCGGCCACCACATACATATGATGCATGTACAATGCTGGTAAAACATTCATACACCATATGCATAAGATAAATAACTATAAACTAGGTGTGATGACACATGCCTATAATCTCAGCACTTGGGAAGTGGAGGCAGGAGGATCAGAAGTTCAAGGTCTGGGGCCAGAGAGATGACTCAGTAGTTAAGAGCACGGACTGCTCTTCCAGAGGATGCAGGTTTAATTCTGAGCACCCATATGGCCGCTCACAACTGAAACTCCAGATCCAGGGGATCCAACACCCTCACATAGATAGACATGCAGGCAAAACACCAAGACACATAAATAACAATAAATAAATCATTAAAAAAGAAGCTCAGGGTATGGTCAATGCCTGTGTCTGTGGCTTCTATACCCACAAACCCCACCAACCTCAGATCAGAAACACTCAGAAAATGAGCCAAGTGTAGTAGCTCAGATCTGGAATTTTAGCCATGAGGGCGGCAGAGGCAGGAGGACCTAGGTGAGCCTGAGGTTGTCTGGTCTTCACAGTTGAGTTCCAGGCCAGCTTATAGCAAGGACCCTGTCTGAAAACAAGCAAAACTGTGCTTTTATAGGTAGACCTCCCTGTTGTCATTATTCCCTAAACCATGCAGCATATTGATTATGCAGTGTTTATATCATATTAATCCTTTTATGTATTCTAGAGATTGTTTAAAGTGTACAAGAGAGGGGTTGCTGAGATGGCTCAATGAAAAGAGGCGCCTGCCCCCAAGCCTGGCATCCTGAGCTCAATTCCCAGGTCCCACATAGTAGAAGGAGAGAAGTAACTCCTAAAAGTTGTCCACACATACTATGGCTTTTTATGCCCCTGCCCATAAATAAATGAATATAATAAACTTAAGTATACAGGAAGGCATGCTTGAATGATATACACATACCCCAGTTTCTGTATGAGGGACTTGAGATCACAGATTCTGGTGACCTCAGGGGTCCTAGAACTAATAACCTGAAGTAACTGAGGGACAGTGAACCCTTCTGTGGGATGCTGAGCCCAACCTGAACTTGATACAGATTCACAGTCCCTTTAAACGTGTGTGGGCTAGAGAATCATGCTATAGCATCAAAGAACCCACTGTCATCTCCAGTACGACTAAGTGAACGAGGCTCTTTAGAAAATTGCCATCCAGGCTCCAGACAGAGGTCCCTCAAGTACTACTAAGCAGGTCAAAAGTTAAGAGAGTAGTCAATTGTAGGCGGAGTTTTCCTGTCCCAACCGCCTGGTCCCAAATAACCTACACAAAGACTTAATATTATGTATAAATGGTCAGCCGATAGCTCAGGTTTATTACTAGCTAACTCTTACACTTAATTAACCCACATTTCTTATCTATGCTTCACCACGTGACTCAAGGCATGTTACCTCATTTTCTACACATCCTGCCTCCCCTGCATCTGCTGGCACCTCCTCTGACTGCCCTTCTTCATCCCAGCATCCTCTGTTTGATTGCCCGGCCTTACTTTAATCTGCCTTGCTATAGGCTAATCAACTTCTTTATTAACCAACGAGAGTAATACATATTCACAGTGTACAGAAGGATTACTCCACAGCAGTCAATGGTGATGCACTGCCTACTCAACTCTGAGCTATTTCAGCATTACAGAAGCAGGACAGCTGTAGGCACACTTCAGACGCAAGGCCACAGGGCTCAGAGTGGGCTGCAGACACTCTTTTGTTTTGAGGTGGGCTTTTGCTATTGTTATTGTTAATTTTTTTAGACAGGATCTCCCTATGTATGAAGCCCTGGTTGTCCTGAAACTCACTATGTGGATCGGGCTGACCTCTAACTCAGAGATCCACCTGTTTGTGCCTCCTGAGAGCTGGGATCAAAAGCAGACATGATTTTGGGTTTTTGTTTGTTTGTTTGAGACAGAGTCTCGCTGTATAGCTGAGGCTGGCCCTAGAACTCTATTTCGACCCGGCTGACCTCAAACTTGTGATCCTTCTTCCATCTGAGTTCCCTGAGTTCCCCGAGTGCTGGAGTTGCCTATCCTCCCATGTCCAGTTTCTGTAGCTATGCTCAGAGGCGCTCAGGAGACTGACCCACCAATCTGGCAGGATGGAAGGGAGGAAGACATTTATTTTGCTTCTTCAAGCACGACATGCAGATATTTACAGGAGAATCACAGCCAGTGTGCCCTAGGATCTGATCAGGTATCACAGCTCCGAGCTAAGGCATTGCTCCAGTCATGGCTGCTGGTGTCTGCTCAAACCGTGTGGTGAAATGCCAGAGGGGAGCCAGGATGGCAGCACTTGAATTCGACACTCAGTGCTAACATCACTGAGTTGGGCACTGAGATGGTTTGTGCCTCTAAAGAACCCGGAGTAGCTCACGGCACTACTACAAAGCACTCTTGAGAATGGAGCTGCAAACCTTTTTCTCAAGAGGGGTCAGGCCTTTTCCCTTGCTGTGGCTGCTTTGCTTGCTGTCTGCAAGGCTCATGGTGAAAGTCAGTCCCCACTGAAGGCTGCCGGGAAGATGGGGCCCATGGGAGGTGACTGGATTAAAGTTATCAGAGAGGGTCTCCCGTGAACAAATCCCAGGGGTTCTATAGGAAACATACCAGAGGGCATGCATACAAACATACAAACACAACATATACACATATACACATACAAATACCTCCCATACACACTCACATGCACAACCTTTTAATTCCCTGGGTCACTTTGGTACTGCCAGCCACAAGGCTATTACTAATTGTGAAATCTGAACCTTAGATTAGAACCAAAAGCTAAAGCAAACCTCTCTTTTATAATGAGCCCAGCTTGTAGCACTGTTTTATTAGTGACAGAAAATTAACTAATAGAGAAAATTGGTGCCAAGGACTGGGGTTATCACTGTCATTGTCCCTGCAAAAATGAAGTGGCTGTCCTCCCAACTCTGTGGGAAGGACCCTGTGGGCCTACCATGAGCTCATTACCTAAACCCATCTTGGACTGGAACTTCTTGTTCTCTGATGTAGTGTTCTAGCCCATAGTACCATAGAGCCCCCACTCGTGCTGGCAGAGATCTCAGGGGTGTCTGCAGGAGGCTTGTCTTGCAGGTGTATACAAGGGTGTCTAGGCAGCCAGGCAGAGTCGCTGTGGTGTTACAGCCTGCCAGGAGCCTCCAGTGGATGTGGGTGAGCGTGCATGTGTGTATGTGTGTGTGTGTGCATGTGTGCATGCTCACATGTTGGGATAGCAGCCATGAGGACCCACAGAGTTGCAGGAGCCAGGCTGTACAGGAAGGCCGTCAGATCTCTCTACTGCTACAGAGGATGTTGGACTTTAAATCTATCCTGCTGGGTTTGTCTTGCTTTGGACTGATGACTTCTGTCTGCTTTACTCCTCTCTGCAATAGGAATGCTTGTCCTATCTTGGCCTCGCCACTAAATAGTAGAAGGAGGGAACCTGGCTTGGAGTTTTTCTGGAATCGCAGCTGGAAAAGGACATCTTAATACTCAGAGGACATTTTAGACTTAGATTTGGAGTGACGTGCCATGATACTTGGGGACCACTGAATACTCCTTGCATGGTGAGTTGGGCATGAGCCTTGGAGGGAGGGCGGTGCTATGGTTTGACTGTGTTCCCAAAGAGCTCATATTGGAGGAGCATGGTCCGCAGTGTGGGGAATGGAGAGGATGTGTGGGGACCTTTTAAGAGGTGGGATCCAGTGGGAGGCTTTGGGTTGTTGGGATGTTGTCCCTGGAAATGATTAAGTAGTTCTCTTGCAATTTCTGCCTTGAAAGTTGTCACGGGAAGAGCCTGACCCTCTTCCTCACCGTGGCTTTCTGTCTGGTCATGGGATCATTTTCTCTTGTGTGTGCTTTTCCAGTCCTTGTCAAAGCTAGTGCTATGCTATCCTGACACTTTCAGTCTCCAATACTAGAAGCTAAACAACCGTGTGTTCTTTATAGTCAGCCAGCCTCAGGTAGTCCTTTATGCTAACAGCCCATTTTCTACAAAATACATGGATGGAGAAACACACCAAAGATTGTGAGGTTAGAGTCTACCATGACCTTGTCATGCAGACTAAGAGCAGTAGGACCTTGGCTGGATCCTGACTTAAGCCAACAAACAAATTCTGGGGTCATCATGGATGTTCCCCACACTGGTAACATGGAGGAGTTATTACTCATTTGGATGAATGTAGAAAGGGCACTGTGATTATATATTTTTAACACATCTTGAACTGTATTACAAATATGCACTAAAGTACTTCTAAGTGAAATAGCATTGTCTAGGATTTGCTTGAAAATTCTCAGGGCAGGGGTGGGTGAGATGGGGCAGGGCTGGGTAAAATGGTTCAGAGAGTAAAGGCATCCATTGAAAAGCCTGACTACTTGGGTTTGATTCCCAGAATCCACACAGTAGAAAGAGAACAGATTCTCTAAGTTGTTTTCTGACCTCTCCATGTGTATAGCCCCCGCCACATGCATCACAAATGTGCTGTGGCATGTATACCCCCAGCCCCACATGAAATAAACTGAACACAAACATAAATGCTGGAGATCTGTATGGCTCAGTGGGCAAAGTGCTTGCCACGTCTGTGTGACCGTTGGGGTTCAGATCCCCAGGACCCACATAAGCGTAAGGTAGGCATGGTACCAACGCTCAGAAGACAGAAATAGGGGATCCTTGGAGCAAGCTGGCTGCCTAGAGTCTGTATATCACTGAGCTCAGGGTTCAAGCGAGAGACCCTGCCTCAATGAATTAGATAAAAGAGTAATTGAGGAAGACTTTGGATGCTAGCCTGAGGCCTTCACAAGTATTCCCACATACACACAAACAAACACCCCCCAAGGAGACAGGAAAAAAATGTTAAAATAAAACAATGAAAACCCACAACAGATGGGATGCAGCGTCAGTGGTAGGGTGGTTGTCCAGCACTTATAAAGCCCTGGGTTCATTCCTTGGCACTGGAAAAGAAGAAGAGAAGAGGAAGGGAAGGGGGAGGAGGAGGAAGAAAGGGGATAGAGGAGAAGGAAGAAGAAGGTGATGAAGATGAGGCTGGAGAAATGACTTGCTGTGTAAGAATAAGGACCTGAGTTCAGATCCCCAACTCTTATATAAAATCCAGGCACGGGGCTGGGTATGGTGGCACACAACTTTAATCCCAGTGCTCTGGAGGTAGAAGCAGATGATCTCTGAGTTCAAGGCCACCCTGGTCCTTTGTAGAGAGTTCTAGGCCACAATGACAGGGATATAGTAAGACCCTGTCTCAAACAAACAAACCAAAAACCCCAACCTAAAAGCTAGGTATAGAAGTAAGAGCCTGTAATCTAGCACACAGGGCAGAAACAGGTGCATCAGGAGGCTCATTGGCCAGCCAGCTTCAGGTTCAATAAGGGACCCTCATCTTGGGGCTGGAGAGATGGCTCAGAGGTTAAGAGCACTGGCTGTCCTTCCACAAGTCCCGAGTTCAACTCTTAGCAACCACATGATGGTTCACAACTCTCTGTAATGAGATCTGGTGGTCTCTTCCAGCCACCAGGTATACATGCAGACAGAACACTGTATATATAATTAATAAGGAGAGAGAGAGAGAGAGAGAGAGAGAGAGAGAGAGAGAGAGAGAGAGAGAGAGAGAGAGAGACTGTCTCAAATAAATAAATGAAAATGAAGGTGGAGAAGTGTTGGAGGAAAGACATCTGGCTTTGACTTGTACCTGCACAGCCAGCCAAGAGGAGATGGGAGGAACAGTAGACCATAGAGAATTATAGCTCCTTGTAACTACTCTACTATATTTGTGTGAACTTTTGAAAATCTCCTTAATGCAACTTGCTCTAAACCTGCTTTGGTTTTCTGTGAAGTGTTCCCAGGGTTATGCATGTTCCCCCTTCATCATGAGGTGCCACACACATGGAAGAATTCTGTTGGGTCAAGTCTAGGTGGAGCCTGGGAAGCTGGGGGTTAACATCTTGTTCCTGGTAGCTGAGCTTCCCCACAGCTGCCAGCAATTAGGCTAGCTGGAGGCCCCCTAGGAAAATCCTGCTGCCTGATTAGGGACTAATTGCTAGCCAGCATCTAAGTCCCCAATCAATAGAAATGGAGATCCACCAGGGAAAGCCTGGGCAGGCAGCAAGGCTGCCTCCCGAGAGTGTGTGGATGAGCGTGAACCAGGTAACTAGACTCCTGCACATGGCCCAAAGCCATCTGGTGCGCCCACCCCACCAGTTTTTCTGGAAACTGTAACACCCTCAAGGTTCCTCCTTCATCACAGTATTCGATCCTCATTATGGTTTGATTAAAGTGTGTTTCTAACCCCCAGATCACACAATAACCTTCCTTCCCTTAGCACCCTTTATTTAACATTTTATGCTATGTGTATAGGTCTTTCGCCTGCATGTATGTCTGTACAAAAATCAAAAGAGGACATTGGATCCCCCAGAACGGGAGTTACAGATGGCTGTAAGCCATCATGAGGGTGCTGGGAATGGGACCCAGGTCCTGTGGAAGAGCTCTTAGCTGCTGAGGCCATCTCTTCAACTCATGAGTCTAGCTATAGAGTCTTGCTATAAAGCTCAGCTTGGCTTCAAATCTGCAGTAATCTGCTTGTTTTGGCCTCCTGAGTGCTAGAATGTGGCAGGGAACAGGATTAACCACGGCTGGAAAGCTGGGATCACTCCCCTTGTCCCACCCCAGACAGGGGCCCAGGATGTTCAATCTGGACTTGTGATGACCTCAAAGCATTTCAGAAACTTCCTTAGACTCTTTGAAGGGCTTTCCCCCACACATTGAGGCTGCAGGAGCACTCCTGAGTGTGCTGTCACCTGCTGTGTCTGCAGGAACACTTCTGAATGTGCTGTCACCTGCTGTGTCTGCAGGAGCACTCCGGAGTGTGATGTCACCTGTTGTGTCTGCAGGAGCACTCCCAAGTGTGATGTCACCTGCTGTTTCTTCAGGAGCACTCTGGAGTGTGCTGTCACCTGCTGTGTCTGCAGGAGCACTCTCCTGAGTGTGCTGTCACCTGCTGTGTCTGCAGGAGCACTCCTGAGTGTGCTGTCACCTGCTGTGTCTGCAGGAGCACTCCTGAGTATGATGTCACCTGCAGGAGCACTCCTGAGTGTGATGTCACCTGTTGTCACCTGCAGGAGCACTCCTGAGCTTGCTGATGTCTGTAGTGTCCGGAAGGTGCCTGAGACAACTTCTTACTGCTCTTCCTTCTGGCTGAACTGGATGTGTAAGAAGGTGTAAGTGATAAGTTACCTCAGGGCAACCACTGCTGCTTGACACAGTTCCAGCATTTCCACACTGCAGACCACACTTCTCCAGCACCTTTTTACTCTCACTTTTAATGATTCTCACTATTAATGGCTTTCTTTTGGGAAATTTTGTATGGACTTTGGTAAAGGATGAAAAAGTGTACAACTGGAGCTTCTCTAAACAAAATAATTCTTTGAGAAAAAAAAATCCCCTCCATTGTGGAACCAGGAATCCCATTGTGCTCTCCCAATCACACCAAGAACAGAAATGTTAGAGACTTACTAGACACACCTGACCCCAAGGATGAAATGCCTACAGTTCAGATCCAGAGCCTGAGGCCATCAAAGGTAAGAGTCCAGCTAATAGAGAAACCAGAATGGTACAGTATAATGGGAAAAGAGACCTCCCCTTTTGGGAGTGTCGTGAGGGGAACAGGCCCGTAGAATAAGACTAAGAAAGTGTACTATAGTGTCTGCTCCAGAAGTTCTTTTCCCAAAGCCAGGAATTTGAATAAGGGTCTCCATTTGTAGTAGGAGGAAGTGGACTACGTCCCACCGCCTGGCTAGCTTAACCCCCAAAATAACCACACAGAAAACTGTATTAATTAAATTACTGCATGGCCCATTATATCTATCCTCTTTTTGGCTAACTCTCACATCCTGATCTAACCCATTTCTATTAATCTGTGTTCACCATGAGGTCGTGGCTTACCGGCATGAGTCTAACCAGCGTCCATCTTAGGCAGGAGAATCATGGTGTCTACCACACTTCCCTTCTTCCCTGATGTAGAAGGGTCATTTTTCTATGTGTTACTTTCATTGGTTAATAAAGAGACTTCCTTGGCCTTTTAATAGGGCAGAAAATTAGGTGGGCAGGGTAGACAGAACAGAATGCTGGGAAGAAGGGAAGTGAGGCAGATGTGATGGAGGCAGCCGCCAGGTCGGACATGCTGAATCTTTCCCGGTAAGCCACCACCTCGTGGTGCTACACACCTTATTAGAAATGGGTTAATCAAGATGTGAGAGTTAGCCAATAAGAGGCTAGAAATAATGGGCCAGACAGTGTTTAAAAGAATACAGATTGTGTATTGTTATTTCCCGGGCTAAGCTAGCCGTGTGGGAGCTGGGCGGGACAAAAGCAGGCCTGCCCGCTTGCCTTCTCGCTACACTTCCCAGCATTCTGTTCTGTCTACTCTGCCCACCTAAGGGCTGCCCTATCAAAAGGTCAAGGCAGTCTCTTTATTCAACCAATGAAAGCAACACACAAACAGAAGAAACCTCCTACACCATCTATTCCCTGGGGGGCTTGAGAAAAGTTCCTGCTTGATAAAGCAGTCATTCTTCTTATCTCTGGTGTTATGCCCAGTCCACAAAATGACCCAGAAAACCAACAAGGAGACTGAGTCTCATATGTAAAGCAAAGAGCCACTATTATTATTATTATTATTATTATTATTGCAAATAATGGTTGCTATTTTTCTTTTTGTAATTGTTTTTATTGAGCTATATATATTTCTCTGCTCCCCTCCCTTTCTCTCCCCTCCCCTTCAACCCTCCCCCATGGTCCCCATGCTCCCTATTTACTCAGGAGATCTTGTCCTCTTCTACATCCCATGTAGATTAGATCATGTATGTCTCTTAGGGTCCTCTTTATTGTCTAGGATCTCTGGAATTATGAATTGTAGGCTGTTTTTTCTTTGCTTTATGTCTAAAAGCCACTTATGAGTGAGTGCATATTACATTTATCTTTCTGTGTCTGGGTTACCTCACTCAATATGTTTTCTAGATCCATCCATTTGCCCACAAATTTCAAGATGTCATTGGTTTTTTTTTCCCTCTGTGTAGTACTTCATTGTGTAAATATACCACATTTTCCTTATCCTTTCTTTGGTAAATGGGCATTTAGGTTGTTTTCAGGCTCCGGCTATGACAAATAATGCTGGCACTATGAGAACTCCTTCAGCCAATAGCCTTTAAGATACTGGCTCACTTTGGGCATGGCCACATGTACTATATATACAGATGTAAAAAAAAATGTGCATGGCCCCTTGGCTGCTGGATTTGGTTCCTGTTTCCCAGTCATAGAGAGGACTGCTGATCTGTGAGTCTACCCCTAAATAAAGAAATATTATTATACTCCATTCTGAGCTAATGTGGGATTACTTTATTATAATCAACACCAGACTGGCACCCAACATGGGTGGAGCAGGGTGCGCATGGTTTTACATCTCTCTATATATAGTACATGTGGCAATGCCCAGAGTGAGCCAACATCTAAAGGCTACTGGCTGAAAAAGTTCCCACAGCAACGCTGTTATGAACATAGTTGAGCACATGTCCTTGTGGTATGACTGAGCAACCTTTGGGTATATACTGAAAAGTGGTATTGCTGGGTCTTGAGGTAGGTTGTTTCCTAATTTTCTAAGAAATCGCCATACTGATATCCAAAGGGGTTGTACCAGCTTGCATTCCCACCAGCAATGCAGAAGTGTTCCCTTTACTTCAGTCCTCTCCAGCATAAGTTGTCATCAAGTTTGATCTTGGCCATTCTTACAGATAGGAATCTCAGAGTTGTTTTGATTTGTATTTCTCTGATGGCTAAGGATGTTGAGCATTTCCTTAACTGTCTTTCAGTCATTTTAGATTCATCTGTTGAGAGTTTAGGTCTGTACCCTATTTTTTTTAATTGGATTATTTGTTCTTCTGATGATCAATTTCTTGAGTTCTTTGTATATTTTAGAGATCAGCTCTCTGTTCGATGTGGGGTTGGTGAAGATCTTTTCCCATCCTGTAGGCTGCTGTTTCGTCTTGTTGACTGTGTCATTTGCTTTACAGAAACTTCTCAGTTTCAGTAGGTCCCATTTACTAATTGTTTCTCTCAGTGTCTGTGCTACTGGGGTTATATTTAGGAAGTGGTCTCCTGTGCCAAAATGTTCAAGCATACTTCCCACTTTCTCTTCTATGAGGTTCAGTTCGGTTGGCTTTATGTTGAGGTCTTTGATCCGTTTGGACTTGAGTTTTATGCATGGTGATAGATTTTCATTCTTCTACATGTTGACATCCAGTTATGCCAGCACCATTTGTTGAATATGCTATCTTTTTTCCAGTTTATATTTTTTGCTTCTTTGTCAAAAATCAGGTGTTTGTAGATGTGTGGATTGATATCCAGGTCTTCTATTCGGTTCCATTGGTCCTCCTGTCTGTTTTTATGCCAATATCAGGCTGTTTTCAGTACTGTAGCTCTGTAGTAGGGTTTGAAGTCAAGGATTGTGATGCCACTAGAAGTTCCTTTATTGTACAGGATTGTTTTGGCTATCTTGGGTTTTTTGCTTTCCATATGAAGTTTAGTATTGTTCTTTCAAGGTCTGTGAAGAATTTTGCTGGGATTTTAATGGGCATTGCATTGAATCTGTAGATTGCTTTCGGTAAGATTGCCATTTTTACTATGTTAATTCTGCCTATCCAAGAGCATGTTAGATTTTTCTGGTGTCTTTTTCAATTTCTTTTTTTTTCAATTTCTTTCTTCAAAGATTTAAAGTTCTTGTCTTACAAGTCTTCTACTTGTTTGGTTAGAGTTACTTCAAGATATTTTATGCTATTGTAAAGGGTGATGTTTCTCTGATTTTTTCCTCAGCCCATTTACTATCTGTGTGAAG
>NW_004949116.1:1714683-1719004 GCF_000317375.1 Microtus ochrogaster
TCTGAGCTGAAATCATCTAGTACTGGGCTTTTTGGTTGGGAGACTTTTGATGATTATTTCTATTTCTTCAGCAGTTATAGATTATTTAATTTGCTTATCTGATCTTAATTCAGTTTTGGTAAGTGATATTTATCCAGAAAATTGTCCATTTCCTTTAAGTTTTCTAATTTTGTGGAGTATAGGTTTTTGAAGTATGACCTGATGATTCTCTGTATTTCCTCCATGTCTGTTTTTATGTACCCCTTTTCATTTCTGATTTTGTTAATTTGGATGTTCTCTCTCTGCCTTTTGGTTAGTTTGGATAAAAGTTTGTCTATTTTGTTGATTTTCTCAAAGAACCAACTCTTTGCCTCATTGATTCTTTATATTGTTTTCTTTGTTTCTATTTTGTTAATTTCAGCTCTCAATTTGATTATTTCCTACTGAGTGAGTTTGCTTTTTTTTTGTTCTAGAGTTTTCAGGTGTTCTGTTAGCTCACTAGTGTGAGAGTTTCCAGATTCTTTATGTAGGCATTTAATTCTATGAACTTTCCTTTTTCATTGTGTCCCATAAATTTGGGTATGTTGTCTGGTCATTTTTATTGATTTTTTAGGAAGTCTTTAATTTCTTCCTTTATTTTTTTATTGACCATTGGTGATTCAGGTGAGCACTGTTTAATTTCCATGTGTTTGCGGGCTTTCTTGAATTAGTGTTGCTATTCATTCTAATTTTAAGCCATAGTGATCCAATATGATACATGCATTGGGTTATCCAATTTTTTGTATCTATTAAGGTTTGCTTTGTTACCGAGTATGTGGTCAGTTTTTGAGAAGGTTCCATGAGGTGCTGAGAAGAAGTTATATTATTTTATGTTTGGATGGAATGTTCTATAGATGTCTCTGAAGTCCATTTGTACCATGACATCTGTTAGTTCCCTTATTTCTCAAGTTTCTGTCTGGCAGAGCTAGTCAATGGTGAAGCACAGCTCCCTAACTAATTTTCCTCAGCATTGATTCCAGTGTCCTTATCTGAACTCTTTCGTGAGCATAGAATCTTCCTAAAAACCATGGTTTCTGGCTGCAGGGATGGCTTGGTGGTTAAGAGCACTTGCTGTCAGGGCAGAGGCTCCGAGTTCATCTGTGAGCACCCACATGGTGGTCCACAACCACCCTTAACTCCAGTTCCAGGGGATCTGATGACTTCTTCTGGCACCAGGGACAAACATGGCGGATGTGCACATAAACACACATGCAGGTAGAACATTCATTCACATACAAAAGGAAGGAAAACAACAACAGCAAAAGCCATGGTTTCTTCCGCAGTGAATAGGATTCTGGATTTCAAAATCTTCAACACACCCTGTGAGGAAAAGCGACGACAGACTGAAGAATCATAGGAAGAATATCAAAAGAGGGACACGCGGCGGGAGGGATAGGTCCGTATACATAAGCACTTGCTGTGCAAGTACGAGGACCCGAGTTCAAATCCCCAGCGTCCACATAAAAGTCAGATGCTGTAGCAAGAGAATCTGTAATCCCATTGTTCCTATGAGGAGATGGGAGCTAGATAAGGGGAAATTGAAACTGAATTGAAATTTATGACCTGGCAATGCTGAAGCATGCATGGGCAGCCCATATATGGCTGTTCTGTTGAACTTGTTCGTGTTGGGTTTCAGGGTCTAAGTTGGTGGGGACGACTGACCAGGTCTCATCTTCAAAGGGTACCAGATCTCATTAAAGATGGTTGTAAGCCATCGTGTAGTTGCTGGAAATTGAACTCAGTACCTTTGGAACAGCAGCCAGTTCTCTTAACTGTGGAGCCTGGAAAAGGAGATGCCTCAGAAAATATAGTACCAGCATAAAAAAACAACCTGTGTCAAACAACATGGGAGGTTGTCCTTGGACTTCCACACAGGTGCTATGACACGCATGTTGCCATATTCACACAGGAATGTGCTCACACAAACACATCATTGTAGGTGTAATTTTCTGCTCCACCAGCCAACTCCCAAATAACCACACAGAGATTTGTTATTAATTATAAATGCTCATCTGATAACTTAGGCTTATTACTGACTAGCTCTTACAACTTAAATTACCCATATTTCTTATCTTCGCTCTACCATGTACTGGTGCCTTTTCTCAGCACAGCATGCTCATCTTAGTTCTGAGTCTCCTGGTGACTCCTCTCTCCTTCTTCCCAGTGTTCTCTCTGTCTGGCTGTTCTGCCTAACCTCTTCCTGCCTAGCTCTTTATTAAATGAATGAAGGAACCATCAGTTAGCTCTTTATTAAACCAATGAAGGAACATATCTTCACAGTGTACCGAAAGATTATTCTACGGCACATCATGTATGTACACACACATATGCACACGCACATGCACACACACACACACACACACACACACACAATTCTTATAAGACTGAGGCAGGAGGATCACCATAAATTTGAGGCAAGACTGGGTCACATAGTGAGTTTCAGGCCATCTTGAACTACTGTGTAATTCTCTGTATAAAATGAGGGCTGGGGCAGGGAGGTAGAGGACCTGAACACACAGGCATATTCCATCACAGGAACACACACTCGCATACACCTATATATATAGAACTGGCTTACATGGCAAAGCAGAGAAGCTGGTGAGTCCTGGGCATGCTCAGAAGACTTCATTCTTCCTGGGAGGCAACTTTAAAAGTCAAAATGTGAAATCCTGGCACAGGACTCCTCTACATTTGACTGAAGCCAAGTGTTACAAAAATTCCTCCCCAGGTCCCCAGCCCAAAAAAGTTCACCCAGGGGAAACTAATGAGTTTACTGGGCTTCCTAACAGAGCTTAGGTGAAGGGTTACTTACAGGTGCCTGTGGATACTCCTCCATGGATAGGTTGCCCCAAAAAGTCTTCCCACAGCAGCGAGGAGGGCCTCCTTATGGGCACAGCTGCAGAAGATGCTCTGCTAGGCTTCCCAGACTACCCATCCCTTCCCTGGGGTCACAACAGGTGGCAGGGTGATGTGGGAGTGTCATCTGTCTATCTGTTGCTTTCATTGGTTAATAAAGAAACTGCCTTGGCCTTTAATAGGACAGAAAATTAGATAGGCAGAGTAAACAGAACAATGCTGGGAGAAAGAAGCCGAGTCAGGCAGTCGCCATGATTCTCCTCTCTGAGACAGATGCAGGTTAAGATCTTTCCTGGTAAGCTACCACCTCATGGTGCTACACAGATCACTAAATATGGGTTAATCAAGATGTGAGAATTAGCCAGTAAGAGGCTAGAGCTAATGGGTCAGGCAGTGTTTAAAAGAATAGTTTCTGTGTAATTATTTCCGGGGCTAAGCTAGCCGCGTGGGATCCAGGCGGGAAGGTAGCCACCGCTCCTACTACAGCAGGGTGACTGGATACTCAGGTAAGGGTCTTGTGATCCTTGCCACTTCTCCAGGAGAGGATGTGACTAGTCAACATGGCCAGCTGGGGTGATCTTTGTAAAGGAGCACAGCTGGATGCCCCATGTGGGGTGGTTACTTGTCTTAGAGGACAGCCACTGAACACCAAGGACCTCTGTAACAGTAATAGTCAGGAGATAGCTTCCCTTGTGAAATTCTCATGGTTTCAACAGCTTCACAGAGGCAGGACTCGTCCATCTCAAAGGGGTGACACTCCACTTGGATTCTAGCCTCAGTACCAAAAGTAATGTAGAAAAATAAAGCGTACAAATCTTGGAGAGTTTCACGGTTGTGAAGCCATGATTAATTTTCCATTTTCATCACCCCAAAAGAAAACCCATATGCAGTGGCAGACACTTCCCATTTCCTCCTGAGATCATTCCCAGTTAGTCATTAACCTGCTTTGTCTCTCCCAACTTGTCTGTTAGGGACATGTCATACATGTGTGACACGTCATTCAAGTGTGACATGTCATACACATGTGACACATCATCCCAGTGTGACAGGTCATACTAGTGTGACAAACAAGTGTCACATGTCATACAAGTGTGACACATCATACAAGTGTGACATGTCATACAAGTGTGACACATACAGGTGTGACATGTCATACAAGTGTGACACATGCAGGTGTGACATGTCATACAAGTGTGACACATGCAGGTGTAACATGTCATACAAGTGTGACACATGCAGGTGTGGCATGTCATACAAGTATGACCCATCATGCAGGTGTGACATGGCATACAAGTGTGACACATCATGCAGGTGTGGCATGTCATACAAGTGTGACCCATCATGCAGGTGTGACATGGCATACAAGTGTGACACATCATGCAGGTGTGGCATGTCATACAAGTGTGACCCATCTGCAGGTGTGGCATGGCATACAAGTGTGACACAT